>NW_019211457.1:45661689-45753511 GCF_002443255.2 Varroa destructor | reverse complement strand
ATTTATAGCAACAATATTAAATAATCAATTAATAATACAATAGCATCATCATCATCATAAAATTACAGAGCTACCCATTTTTTTCTCTCCTTTCCGGTCTCCGTATCTTGCTTTACCACCAGGCCACCTTGTATATATTTCATACACAGTCATTTATATGGTATAATAATAATTTTATTTATACTGTAGTACCTCTCAATAATGATAAAAATAATACTAAAAAGAGTTGCGATCAAACTCTAAAACAACGAAAAAAACACCTTGCACAGTTGCCATGTTTCGGCTTCTGTACGTTTGCTTGCAAGCATTCAACGCTGCACACTATTAACTATTAGTTACAGGCATATGCCGTCAAGTATCACAAAAATAGCAACTGATCAGCTGCAACAAAAGGCAAGACGGAAAAAACAAGTAAAAGCTAACAACCTAAATCCGCGCACACGTAAGATATTCTGTAAAGGGGCACCTAAAACAATAATAATTAAAAACGAAAAATCAAACATAGCAAATCTCTGTTACCAACCAGTCCACATGTCGAGATTTGCCGTAACCGAATATATGTATAGGACGCATTAAACAGTGTTTGGATTCGCCACGATTCGATTCGCATGAAGGAGTACATGCGTGCGCATCGCGTACTCAGTAGGATCAGCTTGTGAAGATCTTTTTAAGGGCTACGAATTCTTCTACAAGCAGAACAATTTCGAAAAATATTGACGGATAGATATTCGCCATCGCACGACAGTCGAGCGCATTGTGCTAGAATTAATGCTAGGAATGAGTGCAAGATCTTAGGGTCCCTATAAAAAATTCAACCTACTTTTACCTTCCTTGTAACTATTGCTTTATGCTTCCGTTTAGTATGGGTGATATATAATAATTATTGGAAAAAGATTAAATACTCGTTTACAAAGACGGCCTGCCAAGATTGAGAACGCATACACGCCCCGACGTGCATAAACAAACATAATCTATGAGCGATGAGAATGCTACGACGAATAATTTCAAGAAGGTCAGACACAGAGCGATCCGATCTGACCCCGGAAAATATACATGTGGAACCCATGACTAAGTTAAACTTATATGATACAGTCCTATATACATTTCATTAGAGTCGCCTGGCAGGCAACTCGTCTTGCGTATAAATATTTATATGTTGCTTTCTGCTTCGCTTCTTCGTTTGGTATTGTTTATTTCACAATAACTCCGCTGCGTTATTTTTGTTTCACGGACAAAAAGTTATTTCTTCACATAAATCACCTAGACAGGATTTTCCTGAATAGTGTATTTTAATTGTAATGCTACAAGTTCAGACGGCAATTAGACACCATTTAAACATCGCTGTACCTACTCTGTGAACTTCCTGCCACTCGACAACCCCTGTGGCACGCCCCTGCTCGGCTTGAAGTGGGTTTAAGGCAGTTAATAAACGATTTAAAAGCGGCACTTATTTACGATTCCATCGTTCGTTGATCAGTATTAAATGTTAAAGCCAGAACTCGTTAAATCAGTGGTTCCACAATCTGCTAAATCGTATTTTTCTTCGGATCTTGTTGTTAATTAAATGAATATGTCGCAATTTTACCTTATTTTTGGAATTCCAGTGTACTATGAATCACTTCGGGTTTGTACGAACCTCAGTCTAACAGGGGTACACCTGGCGTCGTTACGATTCTTATCATAGTTATAGTATTAGTATTATAATTACCAAGTACGAGAGCTGTTAAATTAACCTGTTTAATAGATATTGTCAGCCTGCAATAATCAGCTGTCTAATGGATCCGTTATTATAAATATATAGATATAATTAGCACAGTTAGCTTCACCCTTTTGGAAGATGCTCTCATCATGATTATTTATCGTTCGCTTTCGATCAACGATTGCTGGGACACATCGGCAAGACTGCTGCGACTCAAATACTCTTTCGCTCCCGCCTTCGTTTGAACTTACATACGAATATCAGTTCTCCATAAGCGGTCGCGCTGAGACGATATTCCGGCTCTGCCGTTTATGCCTATCATAGTTATGGAATACTCCTACATGCATATCTGTTTGAGCTGATACATATGTGTATGTCTCCGCGTACCTATTTTGAAAAAGGGTCTTAGTCGTCTTACTTCGCGCCCTTTTTCCCTCTCCTCTCATACCTTAATCTGCCTTTTGTCTCTTTTATTCTCTCGTTCATAATTCGTACTTATCGACATCAATTTTTTCGTAGCTGTCTTTAACCGTCTATCTGATTCCTAAAAATGGCACATGTCAGCAGATCCTTCAGCTTCTGTAATTAACTAATAATTCATCCTTTCTCGAGCGTTGCTTTTCGTCTCCCATCGGTTATAATGACAATCGATAGTAAGCCGCATTTTGTCTCTGGTGCCCCTAGACGTTTCATACCATGCCGCCCGTCATTTTGCATTCAGTCTCACGTATATTCCCTTTACTCATGTCACTTCATTGCAACATACTGCATTAATACGCTGGTAGCATACCACTCGAACTACCAATAGCACAGCCGCAGACAAACACACTGAAAAACTACTATTTGACGTCTCTTAACTAACAAAGGGCTGTTACGCATTGGCTAGTCAAAGCCAGTCGAGATCCTCTGCGAAGATCCTGGTACAAGACATTTATACCAGATCCCCCTGTTTCAATTGGTTTTACTATCATGCGCTCAGTCTGTCTCTCCCGTTTGCACTCACCCATTAGTTCATGTATTAGCATTAAACAGATCCCACAAATCAATAACATTTTCACTCTCTCTGCAGTTCGTCTTCTTCTTAGTAGTTTCCCTATGTTTTGGTATATTATTTTTACACCCTGTTACTTCTATTTGCTAATTCGGCTCTCCACTAGATCTCTTATCGTTTAGACGTCTTCTATCGCAGAATAGCTAGCTCTATTTTTTGTTTATCGTTTTTTTCTCGTCGTGTGTTTCTTCACCTCTTATTATTGTGGCCCTTCACGAACGTTTTGACCAGAAGACACGACTGGCTTTCCGGAGTACGCAGTGCTCTCCTAATGGCAGCGATGGTCGTAAAACACCGAAGCAAACACGCAATTGCGAAAACTTTTTGATAGAACATACTATCAGTAGTATTTCGTATTCTTAGCAGCATCTCAAAGCTATGCATGTTGTGTGCATGTGCATGTCTGTCAGTCTGTTTGTATTTGAAAACTTCGTTTCGTCCTTGAGTCATATTCGTATATGGTAGTCTGCCATATATTTGCCTATATACAAGCATGGTTTTTCTTGTTTTTTGTGCCAGCCATCTCTTACATGATGCATCTGTGTGTGCGCGTGTGTTTTTGTCGCTTCACTCGCAAGCGACTAGTTACGCTGGCAGAAAAGTTCGTCTTTGTCACTGCTTTCCACTGCCAACATCCTCTTTCGATCTTCTAAACATAGAATGTACCACTAACTCACATATTGTCGTCATCTCACGTAGTGAAAAGAGTCGATTTGGTTTTCCTTTATGTGACAAGGCTTTTATGCCTGGTTCGCGTCTTTTTTTCACAAGCTTGTCTTTGTATTAGGACCTTAATTCTTTGCGAGTGCAAAGTTTTTCCGGCCAAACTGCCCCGTAATTTTCCACCACTTCATTACTTCACTCTAATAATACTTAAACACCTGTTTATTCTCCATTGCATATTTTTTTTATCTTTTTTTTTCAACATTTCGAGCAATCTGTGTGATTCGACGCTTCACACCCATTGTCCTGATGGCAACGCGCTGTGTGTAAGGTGTCGTTGTAGCCTAACAATACATATAGTACTATTAGATACAATAAATTAAGAGATAGTGATATCACACTAGCCTCCTCGTCACGATTATCATTACCAGCCCCACATGTGCCATTATCGAGGTTCGACCGAATAGCACCATGAGCAAAACGGAACAAATCAAAATACACAAATTCACTTTGACTATCAGTTTTTTCCCGGCACAATTGTGGCCGCGCGAGTTTCTGAACAGTTAGGAGCTATTAGGAAACAACCAGCGAAGTAGACAATAGTTTTGGGAATAACGGGCTGGTGTGTAAACTCATATAGTGTTTGTAGCAGAATTGTAACGACGTACAAAGCGCAGAAGGGCGACTATAGGGGGGTGGTTGACGCTATACAATCGGTAGAAGAGAGGGATCCTCTATAGGTCGATTATATTCTACAGAAGCTTAAAGAGTGTATCGACAGGTGAAGCTGATGTGTCAACGTGTCAACCCGTGGATTTGTTTTTGTCTAGTCTGCATTTCGCTTTTTGTTATTGTTCATAAGGTTGGTTCAGCGTTTGGTTGTTTTCCATAATGGAACTTCCTTGGCCGAGATCACAAGGTTTGCGAAATGTGCCGCCTACTAACATAATCGGATCAAAGGGTGTATCGTGGCTCCATCACTTACTACCTTCGCCTGGATTACGGCTTGCGATGGTAGTATGCGTACGGATGCCGTTACAAAACATACGAGGCGTCAATTCGTCGGGATAGCTTACACCATGACGACCTCTTCTTCGCCGCAAAAGAGAAAGCGGTACTGATCGATCATTGTTTGTACGGAATCCTCGAGGTGTGGCCGGACTCGTTCGAACATGAGCATATCGTTGAACTCTAATGGAAGTAACGTCGGCCACCAGCATATTGCTAAGTTCTTGCTGTCCATGCTGTTTTGGCGGGAATTCTCGGTTACTCTGAAATTTGTAGCGAAGGAAACACTTGTATGAGGATCTGTGAACTATTTCGACGATGGCCAGACCACAATCGAGATTAGTCATGGCGTCGAGTCGGAGCTCTTATATTCATTAAATAACATACCAACGAGGAAAAATCTGCTCTTATAATTTACCCAATTTAGTTTATGCTCAGATCCAAAATGCTTATTTTTTTGATATGCTAGGATATGAAATGCAAGAACGAAATAAAAAAAAAGTGGATCTGACAAAACACCCGTAATAAAGAACACAGGTAGATTATAGTGAGGTTTGGATTTTACTGTAGCTCAGTCGTAAGAAGGGAAATTTATTTTCTAGAAAGTTGTATGTCAATTAAAGGAGTTAATGAGCATTTACTGTCTTTCTTTCCGAACAACGTATCCATCCTATCTATAAGGTTTCTTTCGCAGATCTAGTGTATATTCACTGGAATAGTTGAAGTCAATATTTTACTGTAAGAAAAAAGTCTCAATACTATCAATCGAAGACGATAAGGTATATTGAGCGGGCTATTATATTGCGCATAGATTCTCTTATGCTTTGCACACCAGTTGGAATAACCACTAAGGTTCAACGGACCTCACGAAGTGATGGAAAACGTATCTAAGTATTTCCAGATTGGCTAACGGTAATTGGCGTAGGAGACGCCGCATTTCCAGGAGGCGACACGACCGATCAGGAATAGCGGACGCATCTGTCAGTTTATTCATCGCCTGCGTTGATAACAACGGCGGAAGGTGTTTCGAGAAAAAATCCTTTAGGGCAGTTGCCACAGCGTTAACGGGTATGTCTAACTCTATCAGATCGCAGTTCGGATCTGTAACACAGACAAAGAACAATGGTTATAGAATAACTGTTGTACACAAATTAACCTTCATTTTCAGAATTGCAAAAAATGAACTCTACTTTTAGTTTCTAATTCCTAATATATTTATGACGGCTAAACGTTTCGAATGAAGCTTTCGGTTCCGCTGCTACATATTACTTCATATTGCTTATTATGACTGGTGGCGGTCGGCCATTTCTGATGTCAATCTATTTAACGGCTTGATTTACACTAATTTGTCAGATATTGGAATGCTAATATCACTGAAATGTTGACCAAAGGATGGCCCATTTGGGCTCCGAGATATTCAATTGTTGGAACAACACAGCATGAAATAGTACTAATCTGAAAAGAAAGACCGTGAATACTTCAGCGGAAATCAATGCACCGATAAGGCAATGCATCTAGGAACCTTTTCAATGAGCAGTATCCTCAAAAATTGGATTATTATATTATAGTATACACACGAAAGGCAAGAGCGTTTGCTCACCTTCTTCGAACTTTTGGAAGAGCATCTCGACGTGTGCACGATTTCCGGGCACGCGGTAAAGTCCCTCTGACTCGAGGCCTTCGGTCTCGATGAACAGAATACACTTTTCGACAAACAGCGGAATAAATTTATCCGGCGACTGTGCGAAATCTTCAATACCTTTTTTTGTGCCTTTTTTCGATTTGCTTCGCTTTTCTTTCTTTTCCTTATCCTTTTCTTTGCGACGCTTTTCACCCAATGTTTGCTATCACAAAAAGTAGTCAACCAATATATCAAAGAAACCAAGAAAACAAACAATGTTAGAAGTTGCTTAAGACAAAAGTCCATGTTCCTATTTTCATGCATATATATGAGCGAGAGCCAATAGGTACTAACTGTAAGAAAATTCGTACAAACCTTAAGTTCGAGATTATCAAACGGCGACATGGTATCGTCCATTGCTCCTGCGACACAGGACAGGCTATCGAGGCGAGTTTTGGCTGTAAGACGCCACCATTTTACAAAATGTCTTATTTATTAGCACCACGACAAAATCTACGGTAAATAAACAATACTTGATGTGTTTAGAAACATAGCATTGTACGTCACGACACAAGCTCTTCATCCATATAAGCAGATGAATGGTCTGTAAAAATCAACTTTTTTATTTATTATTTACTATTTTTGGATTCCTGGTTTGTTTTTTCAACCGCTCTCAGTCCCCCCAATCAAGAAATCACGTCCATCAACTGTACTCCTAAGAATCTGTTAGCCAAAGAATTACGAGCGATCCATTTTTGGAGATCAATTCATTTGAGATCACCGCTATCGTTGCCAGTAGCTCATGTGAGATAAGCTTAACTTACTAGTTACCGAGCAGAACTGTACCGTTTATCATGTGCGCTCAATAAGTTTGTTATTTGTCAATTATTAGCTACCGCCTATGACAATCAACTCTAGAGATCTTAAATACAAGCCAATGGCGTGTTAAACTCGTAAGCGCCGACGGCTAGACAACGGAGCCAGAGTGCAACTTAATTTTGTTGTGCCTCAATGAATCTAAGGTCAATATGATAGTAATAAACAACAGTGTATATGGTTATGACTGAACTCAGTAGGCCACAAGATTGAATGCGCTACAGCACCGTAACCTATTACGATTGGTAACTGAATGAAAGGTTGGCCAAAATCTTGTCCTGATTTCGGCAGTCACTAAATCACGATAATAACTTCGCCTTTCGTTGTACCTCTACTATTTTTCCTTTGTACTTTTAAAAATTTTGATATTTTTTTACGCTTATAGATTTTGTGCAGATTTGTACGCAAATAACAACGTGGCACATGCACAAACATGATTAGCATATAGATCATTGTTAGTCTTTTTCAATAAAGAACGTTATCGTTAACACTGACGGAAATTTTACGTTATCCATCCATCATATAGCTCAACGAACTGCAAACGTCAATCGTTACGAGGAACTATCGTTAAGAGGCTTCTTTTCTCCGTCATTTTGTATAGACAACATAATATATTTCGCCATCTTGCATCCTATCGCGAAACTCTTCACGTACAGTAAGTAATTCCCCAAGACTAACGAGCTAATTACTACTAGGCTTCAACCTTCACTATTGTTACACCTCAACGTTCATTATTGTTATGTTTGTCGCCGTTGTTGTACTCGTTGTTCAATTTCTCACCTCTTCTCAATCTTTTTTGTGTTCTACTTACTGTGTGAGTTGAGCGAGTTATCAGAGGGAAAATGCTGGCTAAAGAGGAAATGGTGTCGGAGTGAGCTTGGCATGTGGGGTGGCAGCGCGAGGCGATCCAGGCCTAGCGAACCGAGGGCGCCCAGAGACGGACCGTACCCTGGCGCAGGACCCAACGCACACGGCGCAGCTGAACAATACACCCCGAGGGCCGTTGCTGCTGCTGCAGCTGCAGCTGTAATGCACGACGTACATCACAAACACATCGAAACCGCCGAAACAACAACAGCAACATCGACGACGACGACAACAACAACAACAACAACAACAACAACAACAACAACAACAACAACACAGTACCGAGAGCACAGACCAGATCACGATCAGCACGAGTGCAAACTGGTACAGAAATCAGCTCATCACCACGATTTATTGTTATGTAATGATTTAATGGATTTTTTTATACTAGGTATACATATGTTACGGGGTTATATCATGTCGCAAATTTGAAAAACAAATGAAAAGCAATAAATAATGGGATAAGCCCAAGCCACTGATTTGCTTCTCGACTGCGTAACAATTAAAGGAAGGGCAGTTAACTGCCACTCTGTTAAACTAGGAACATTTGGCGTAACTTTCTGCAGAGTTGTAGGGAAATTTTTCAAATTATAAAATCATGGCTCTAATGGATCGTTTTATTCACTCGTCGGAGACGAGTTTTTTCGTTTTTCGATATCAACCGAGATTGAGCTATATCTAACTGTAGGACGTCAAGTTTCTTATGTTGAAGTTGGCTTGAAAAATATCCCTACAGTATTTCCAAAGTAATATGGCACAAACAAGGTACGGATAACCAAACTAGATAGTAGACTAATGCCATCGAACAACTTAAACGAGTATCCAAGACTATAAAAGTCGCCGTTACCTTACAATCCAATAAGCGTTAAAGCAGAAGTGAAATCTATAGAAAGGCATAGTCGGTAATTGCTGGCTGTGCATATGATAAACGACACGTAGCATTATGGAAAATCTTATAATGCTACATAGTAGGGACCTTATTGAAAAAGGACTTATTTACATACCTATGCTCTGCTAGATTGAAGCGCTGCGGGGGCAATTCCATGACCTACTACATGACACGTACGAGTGAATCGCATTTTGGTATTTAATTTGGAAATTGGGTCATGCGTCACAGCATCATTACTAAATAAATCCATAAAAGAAATGAGAGAAAGCTCAGCGTGATCGAAACTTACTACCAATCTGTTGAATGGCGGCTAGATCTATCTAACGCTCTGCGTAATTCATTCTCGAATTTTGAATAAACACGGTGTTGTTTTGCAATGGTCTTCATCCTCGCTCACATTGTATTCCTCACGATTTTTGAGAAGCATACTTTTTTCGATGTATCTTCACCAAATTTGGGGAAGGCATAAAGTACATTCGCAGTTATGTTCGCAAGACTTCAGCGGGTTTGTAACGAGCAGAATTACAGATACAGTGAAAACTTCTAATACTATAAACATCTAATTTATGTAAAAACAGTAGTTTTATAATTAATAATATTCCTGCAAAAACACCAAAACCAGCACTCAATGTGTAGCGGTAATTTTCTAGAATGTAATAAAACACAATAACGTGAGCTATAATTTACGAAAACTATTTGAACTTCAGGCCGGCGTGCAAACATCGATGGCACAACTATCTCGAGGCTTACATCTAATGCGTACATGGACTCGTCCATGTTCTTCATGTTATGATCATCGATCAATTTAGCTAAATAGTGCATTCTTACTGAGAAATGGCAGACGGCGTAACTATATAACTTAGTTATGTTGGTGGCTTAGAATTGAAACGTGCAAAATTTCGCGAACCTCATCACGACGAAAGCATGACTGACGGATCAGGATCGACCGGTAAAGTTAGCTGATTAAAGAACATGATTCTGAGATCGTCATTTTTGCCGAAAAACAATAAGTGATAATGATTGCCTTGGCGCCCACTGTTATTAAGGTTACTATACAAAAGATAACTGAGACATACCTAAACATTTATGTAGATGTGACTAACCGGCTATACGCGGTGAAATGAGAAATTGATTAACTAACTGACTGATCAGTTTCAGGTAGCTGACGAACATCTGGTATGTATGTGATACTGAAGCAAAATGTATTTATTACTGCATGCAAAGAAACAAAAGTTAGATAAGTTATGCATGCGAATTGAGGCGCCTCGTCCATGAAAACTGTGCCAGATACTGACGAGGGTGTAGACAGAGATATGATCTTCTATGAAGATATTTCATTGTTATAAGAAACTAAATGCTTTGGGAGACGAGTACGAATGGGAAGCAAGCTTAAGGAGGACAGTGAAGCCCTTCGGCAGTAGTTCCAAGGCGGACCGTGGTAACAAAAATCGAAAGCTTGAAAGTGGCAAGAACGTGTTGACGTTTAACATGCCGTATTTTAGCGAAATCAGTCAAACGTAAACCGTGCAGATGTAGACAACTTTTCAACAACCCCCGAAACGCTCCTGAATTGGGGCAGGGACTGGGGCTAGGTGACATGAACAGCCGTTTGTTATGCCGCAAAAGTAACGAAACCAAACACAAGACATCGTCTAAGAGCTATCCTTTCCACCCAACTTCAAAGCATTCGATAGGGTGTCGTCGTGTAAGACGAGCAGCAGACAGACAGAAAGAAGAAAAGGAAAACGTTGGATGAACAATTGTTAAAAAATAGACGAAGAAGAGGAAGAAAAACAAGGATTCAATCGATTGTTGTTCAAATGAAGGTACATCAACTGGGGTTGAATTGGACACGCTCGCGCACCTTTTTCGGGATCCTGTGGACTAAGCGGGCCCAATGGGTTAGTCGTCGGGTTGAGGAATGCTGGTAGACCTCCCTCAAGATGGGGGATCTTGGGCGGCGCGACGGCGATTGCCTTCTTCTTTGATCGTGTCTTCGAGCTCTTTCTCTGCTTCGCCTTATCGCCGCCTACGCCAGCCACGAGATCCAAGGAGTCCAGCTCGAGGTTGTCGCCGGAATCGCTGAGTTCGCCTACGGAATCCGACTCGCTTGCGTGTCCCTCGCCTATTGCGTCCAAGGTAACACAGTATGTCAACGCGCCAGCAGTCACCCGTGGCGTTTAGGTGAAAACCGCAACGTTCGGGTTATATTATCGAACCATCCAAGGACAACGCGCAGTACACACCATGATGAAGTATGCGTGGTGACGTCAGTACGCAAAAGGTGTCACAAGTACAAGGCGGACATGTGTAGTTGACAAGGGATGTTAATTATCAAAGATGTTCATTCGTAAATACGTTCATTCGCGTTCGTGTCGATTCGTATCGGGTTCCAGCAAGTGTCCATAGGATGAGAAGGCCAATCGGAGCGTCACGCATCCATAACGCCACAAATAACAGCACCGACCAGGGCAGCAACCACAGCAGCGCGAAGACCCATAAGAAAGTGACAGAGCGGATAGACAGTGGCGCTATGTGATTTTACTTTTGTAAAAGAGGACGCGGGTAGGTGTAGAAGGATGTAATTAGAGCATGTAACGTACGTGAAATGGCCAGACCAAACACTAAACGGCAGCGGATAGATGATATGGAACAATCCTACCTCCGCTGATCATTGAAGGTAGTTTTCACGGAGGGAAGAGGGACAATAATGTAATTCATAATGACTTTTTAGCTCGATACGTAGTGAATGAATGAATCTCTGGTGTTAGTATCTCATTAGGACAATCAAACATTAAAGCGCCAAACTTCTATGATGCGACAAAGGTGATTCATCATCCACCTACTAATGTTTGCATTCTCTTATCTGAAGTTACGTGTTTTCATCATCTATAAGCAAATCTCTGATAGCAGCTATCAAGATGGGTTAGTAACAGTCCCTGAGCTCTATTGGTTATCGTTTGGTTTCGATAGTGAAAATGGTCGATGAATGACTGGAAAGCCCTACGAAGCAAGATACTTCTAAAATTAGCTTTTAGTGATTAATGCAATGTTATTAGATTTTCTTGCATGGGAAGCAAACAATGAACTGATAAGTTTCCAAATTTGGACCACTGCTCGAAAACTATGTCTGACTGAAACTTAAATGAACAGCTAACTTAAGATGATAACGAATTAACTGCAATTAAAAAATGAAGGGCTTGTTGGATTATTATTAGCGGCAACGTTTTAACAAGAATATTATTACCTATAAAGACAGCTGCCCACGGATCGAAAATAGTACAGTACTTGCTTTTTAATTAGCAGCCTCAATGTAAACCTAATTGTCCTTATACGGCCTTTATCAACTAGTCTAATAAATTCTATCAGATATTAGTACTTCGGTCAACATGAAATCAATCAACCAAACAAGTCACTATTGAGCTACATGGATGAGTCCATCATTTAAGGGACATTAAGCTACAAAATCATTATATTGAAAAATGCACTATAAATTATCCAAATTCAGTCCAAATTCTTTTATAGACCGCAGATCTAGATTTGTTAGCATAAAGAAATCCCAAAATTCAAACCATTGAACGGATGATTGGACTAATCTACTCTAACAATAAATCGACACGGCAACAGATAAAAGTCGCTGGCAACTAAAAGAAAGTATTGTCAAGGAA
Organism: Varroa destructor; assembly: GCF_002443255.2. Lineage (NCBI taxonomy): Eukaryota > Metazoa > Arthropoda > Arachnida > Mesostigmata > Varroidae > Varroa > Varroa destructor. The sequence continues at coordinate 45,741,169 of NW_019211457.1, read as the reverse complement.
TACGACTGTATAATATATATATGTGTACATATAAAACATGTGTGCGTGTGAAGTTACATACCCTTGTCCTTGGCGCTTCTCGGCAATCTCTTCTTTGGCTGCTGTGGAATGAGGGGAGCATAGTGGTGGTCCTCAACTTCGGATCCGGACCCGCCGTGAGCGGGCAACAGTGAACCGTGGGGCGCTTTCGGAAGGGCTCCCAGCGGAAACTTGGCCCCGCCCGCTGAGCCGCTAACGTTGATCCGTTGGATAGCGTTTTGGATGTGGTCGAATTCCCGCAAATTGATCCTTCCTACTTGCTACTCGTAAAAGAGAGATAATCAGTTTTCAAGAACGCCAAAGACTTGCTGTAATTTGTGTCTGGTATGGTATATTGAGAAGACCCAACAATTGTTCCTTTGTTTCGACCACACTTAAACGAGCTAGAGACAAACTGAGATCGAGGTTTGTTGAAAGGACTCATAGAACACCTGAATGCCATCCGAGTGTGTATGCTGATACGATTTTCGCATAGCAAAAACATCCAATTTTTATGTGTTATTGTTCAGACCGCTGATATTTAAACTTACCTTTTGCCTTGTCTTGTGCTGTTTATGTTGTTCTAGCCCAGCCGGGCTGCCAATACCACCGGAAGGTCCGAACATCCCACCAAATCTCTGGAACAGTTGATCGCTTGTTCCCTCAACTTGACTTCCAAGCTGCGCGAGTTGCTGACGCTCCCACGAGTCATCCGGCGTCTGCGAACCGTGGCCAAACGTGCTTGTTCCACCACGCTGTTGCTCATACAGACGATTGTCCACCCAACCTGATACAGTGGCAGTACGACAGCAGTCTAGCCAGCTAGTCTCCAGTAATAGCGTTACACATGCGTTTTGTTACAGTGCTTGATTAGGAACTACCGAGTAATAAAAAAATTCGCGAACTACAATGACAATAGCAACCAGAACGAGTGTACTGACAATTACCGCACGGATTTACTCAACGGCTAACTAAGTCGCTGGTTAAGCCGACCACCGCTGGTTCAACACATATGCCCTCGGCCGAGCTTTGCCCTTATTCACAGTTAATAGAATGCATTCCAAATGACAAGTTCGTCACTCTAGTCGTCATCCCGCGGCGCTGAAAGATTCGCAAACGCTAATTGGGCCTGCACAACGCACCAGTATCAGGGGAGTACGACAGTATAATTTCACTGAACGCAATCTTATCAATGCCATTGGAAACGAGTTAGAGACCCCCAGGTCGTTAGTTGTAGGCTCTATCTAAAGAGGTGTTACATAGGAAGACCTAGACGGAAGCAAAAGCGAATCAAACATGAAAAGATCAGAAAAATATTTGCTAGACGCCTAAGGGAGCAAATGCATTTAATGATGCGTCATTTTGTAACGCTGTCCCACCTAATCGTGAAATAAGGTCGCTCCACACAAGTGGACTATGAACGTTCGTTGATTAAGTTCCGAATAAACAACATCTCAATGAAGTACCACCCCTTGTTTGTGAAAGAAACAAATGCATCCATTCGTTCACTACCTTTCTCTTCGGATTGGCATTTACCATCCATTGCGAGGTTTCATTGGCGAGCTGACTTAAAACGCGTTGCAGTTGCCTTCATCCTTTTACTTCTATATGGATCTATTCATGGATTCGCAACGGATCACTCGGAATCAATCCATGGCTTTGTCACCTGAGCCTGACTCGCGCGCCACGTCAGTTTCCACAACAGATTGAAATCACTTGGACCGCTAATAGATCCATCGATGCAGCGCGTGGCTACAGGAGTACTGAGCAAAATGAAAGCCGCTCGCGAGAGTCGTGGAGTCGCTTGCGCTTCGGGTAGAGCACCAGCGAAATGGTCCATCAGTATCGCATCAAGGTCACCATGATCGTTTGTTATGCCGACAACAATTAATACTATAGTATCGTAATTGCGCGCCCCAACGGAGAGGGATGTTCCCAGAGCGGCGGAATTATACTTCGGGCCTTCTGCTGAACATTGCGGTGGATACGATGACGGCATCGTCACCACTGGTGCGTAAGCCATCTTCGCAAGCCAAAATAATGGTAGGAGAGATATTGAACGAGCTGACTATTTATCGCTAGCATATGGTCAGTCAATTGCAGTGAATGTAAACCTCGTTAACGTTGTGCTTCAGGTGAGAACGATAACCAGAAAAGAAACAAACCTCAAAAGAACAGCACATCGAATTCTGGACCATTTTTTCATAGTCGTTTACGATGAAGCTTCGATTCACTCATGAGCCGCGGTCATCGTGTGATTGATCCGGTTTTATCACGTATACGGAATAGAACAGGCAATACAAAACACTCTGATATTATCCATGCACCCAAGGAATCAGAAGGACATCATCAGTCACCATCAACCCTGTAGCTTGTTGACAAAAGCTCGCTAGATCGTAAACAAACATTTGAAATTCGGTCAATTTCAGCATTTAAAGCCAACGAAGCCAACAAGAAACTAGTGTTGTCAAATCGTTAATGGGACAAGCGCACTTGCAATGATCTAAGTTCTACAATCTTTCTACATCAAGATATTCACCTGCATCGAGTGAGAGCGACTCCTGTGAAGCTGTCTCGCCCGCTTTGTAACGAGATGTGATTCGCACGTTTGTGTACAAAGAAAACGTAAATAAGTTAGTCACACGATCGTCTTTATCACTGTCTTTGGATAACGCTACCCAATCTTGTAAATCGTATCGATTGCTAACGCTTCCAGTTTTTGTGCGGAGTAGTCGCTCGATAAGTTCAACCTGCCCTCCTCCCCACATGCATCCAAAGACATTGTCTTCATATGAATCCTTCATCTCATATTCCTCAGTATGAATCGTCATTAATGTAACATCTAGCAACATATAGGCAATTTTTCTTGTAATCATTGTTGTCTTTCTTTCAATATACATAAGGATTAAGTATCGATCTACTGGATCATCACTGCTATGGACGTTTCAACACTAATAATTGTGTTCACAATCAACAACTAGTTGAGATGCACAGAATGGCTTAATTTCACACAGACCCTTGCGAAAACCGGCGGCCGGTGGCAGGAGGTCGGGGGGAGCCGGGTCCGGCGGAGGGTACCCTCCATAGGCTAGAGTATCGCGTACAACATTGCATACAGGCAGAGCCCCAAAACGTCACACCCCACAGAACACGGACGTGTACGTTTCCGTCGCGAGCATAACGTAAAAAGATAGGAAGAAATCACTTGACGGTTAGCTTCTCTAGTAACCATTATTTACAGCATTTTGTTTTAAATTCAAAAGTTTTTCATTCCAAGAACAGCAGCTCGAATTTATTTACATGTATTTCCGATTCTTCGAGAAAATAATCAAGATCCAGTAAAGAGTTTTTACTGAAATGCATACAACAAATCAAGCTATTTTCGGTATTTAGTACCTCTTACATGTTTATTAGTTTGCTTAAAATAAAATCTTATCTAATGGGATATTTGATGGGCTATCTGAAAGGGCGTCTGGAGTGGGCCATCTGAATGTTCGCGAGGCTCGAAAAAATCTTTCATTCTGAAACATATTCAGCAGCAGTTTACAATAAGACGTCTCTACGTCGTGGGAAAATTGGATTCAAATTAAATCCAAGTTACTACGGCCTAAGCAGACCGTACAGGACCTGGAACTTTGTCTTTTGGGGATGATACAATGGGGAAAAAAGCAGCATTAAGGAAAAGCCTCGGCTGGGCTTCCTTAATTAGCAACGGCGAATAAGGATACTTGTTCGTTTTCAAATACATAGTAAATTCATTTGGAAACAAGCTGGCTACTCAAACACTGACTCACAGAAAAAAGTAAGAAACTAATTAATATAAGTTGGGGTTCTAATCAGAATGCTGGCGGAAGTCATTGCACCTCTTCCGAACAAAGTCTTATTATCATGAACGGCTCTGCTAACCGCTAAGAAAACTTGCAAGTTCATTTTAATCGTCGATGGTAGCTGAGAATTAGCGCGTAGCATGCCAAGTCAAGCTAAAAAAATATGCAAAACAGGAATTGGGTTCGATTGCCCTGAGAGATAAGCAGCAGGCACACAATGGACCGAGTAGCCCTGATAGGTTGCGCATGAAGTGTAAAGAGAATGATGGAAGAATCTCGTTGCGAGCCTCAAGGTTAATAACAGTGTGCAGTCGTATAGTTGTTGGATACCCTGTTGAATTGAGACACGAATACTTTGGTGAAACAAACATTACGCAATATACACTTTACCATTAGCATGGTGAACCTTTAAACAATTGCCAAAACTAAGGACACAACGTGTCCTTGCTAATTTTCTACACAAAATGGTGCTGCTTTTTCGAATCAAAATGGTATCCATATTTGGGTTTCTATAGAGCATTGGCAGAAAAAGCAGTCAGAATTAAGGGTGACATTCTGTTTTTCTAGCTCATACATGTGACTGTAATTTTCTACGGGTAACTCATGACATGCTTACTCAGATCGTATGACAAAGCCAACATTAACATATGATTCTCGTTGTTAAAAATAGTGATAATAAATTAATCAAAATAATCTTTGTTTAAAAACAAAGTAGTTTCTCAGAGGCTAAGTAGTAAATAAGAAATTCGAGTTTCATCGCATTCTTCGTGTTTCGTTACTTACCGCTTAAGCCTGATGAGACGGTATCGTCTTCAGGTGATTCCTCGCTCAGGCCTTTGCCTGCGTCGAGAGAGTGCCTCGACGGGACAACTACAGGGGGTGGGGCTGCTCTTAACGACGAGCTCTTTTTTAGTAAGAAACTGCGAACGCTGTTTGCATTGTTGCTGCCCGGGGGCCCAGGGGCTGCTCGAGAGAACTGTCCCCCCGTCGAAGACGGGGGCGGCTGTTGCGAGATCAGATAAGCATTCTCGGTCGAACCCGCTGTACCTCGAGAAGCCGCAAACGTTGACATAAGGTTTCGTGCGGGCGGAAGTGGAGGCGGATACGAAGGCGCTTCGCCGGCCGATAATCGGGGCTTGCGTTCCATTGAGTTGCTATGGCCGGGACCACCTGGTTAGAGTAATAAATGATATAAATGATGTTTAGAATGGGCATGAATTTCGCTTAACTGTCGTTCTTATCACTATAAATGCTGTATATTATCGACATGGGCTTGCAGGTATCAATTTTGTGTTGTATGTACGTGCATTGTATCTATAAGTGAAACCAAAATTAATGATATTCATAGCTTTGTTGTATAATATTTAGCTCTTCATCGGGAAGACAAGTTGGTTGAGTTATCGATGAAGAAGTGCTTATTCGGGGTCATCAATCATTGTGTTGTTTGTTTAGTCCGTTTAGTGGCAGTATTCATTCAATAGATGCATCCGCGCCCACAGTTCCCATAGTGCTATAGCGCAGTATAGAAATGATACTTAATGAAAAAAAATGCAATTATAGAACATAGGAATATCTATCACAGCTATCTGTACCTGCTCACTGCCATCCCATAAATAAAGTTCTATTTTTTTGTTATTACGGCGGGAATTACTAGTACTGGTATAATAGCCAATGAATACTGGTTGTACTTAACTTTAAAGGTTACATCGTTGAAAAGAATAAAAATCATTACAGAAGAACAAGAGGTTTCATACCGTTGTCGGTGTTATGGCTGGTAGCGACGCCTACCGTGGCCGGAGTTCCGGCGGCCGAAGGGGCCGTAACTAGGTGAGGGTGATGTAATCTCTTGAGCTCATCTGGATCTCTTCCGTTGGCGTATAGTGGCGCGTACATACCCGGGGTATCCTCGTCACCCGGACTAAGGCCAGACTCGCCAGGCAGTTGCTCGTACAGCCCTTCGGTGTTCTCGTCATTACTGGTAGGGAGAGACACAATAATACAATATGTCCGTGCCATAGTCGTCAGGAAGTGTGTACTACCAGTAGGTATTAGAAAACATCATTATTACAGCAGCCGATAGATAGATAGCGAAGGGGCATTCGGTGACTGGGCTTTTGACAGGACTATGACCCTATTTTTGATTTCTGGCTTCGTTTTTTTGATCTAAGACGCTTTCTAATAGAGGTTTATGCTAAGCAAGTTAACAAAAGTATTTTTGAGCCTATGCCAACTTCACTACGTGTTGCAGGTAATTTAGTGACGTGACATAAGCCTCAAAATATGTTTTCTGTCGACTTGTTTGGCAATAAACATACTCTACTAGAAACTGGGTTTCGTCGTTAGTTGCAACGCTGTACGTGTTTGAAAGCACATCGTTAGCCCAATCTTATAAGGGTTGAAATTTGCACACGTTTGCCATCTCCCTATCTAAGTGGTTGTTCTACCTTTTACTTTACGACTGAAGGCCGGCTGGCATTGTTCATGTTCGAGAAAAATCGATAATGTCACCATTGGTTTTGCACTTGTTCGTCAGCACGAACTTACATAATAATAATAGCCAAATACGTGGTCCAACCCGTATATGCTTCCCCCCCACCAAACTTAATTAGTTGTTTTTCTACAAGTTTTGTATATTAACTGCAGCGCTAACTAATGATATATTCAAACATGCCCGCAATACATGTTAAAGGCAACACGAACGGTAACGAAATTCTACGAGCAGCACCGACGAACAGGACTTGAAAGAAGGTAGTATGAAAGAAAAAACGACCTGCGATACGTCAAGAAGATACAAGAAGTGCAAAGTAATCCTTTAGAGCATTTCGTCGGCATTAGACTACACCACGAAGATCTATGCCTGACTTTGGCCAATGATCAAGATAGTACAACAATATTACCTAGCGGCAACACCGAGAGATCAGGGTGGCTACATGGGGCCTGCTCTAATGGCGAGAATAATGTTATATTATTTAATATAACGGAAATTACCCTAATTTTCAACATAAACTATTCTAAAATTGTTATTTGCTGAAACATACACAAATGCCAGTAGGTTATAAGGTTTCGAATGTAGCTAGTGCAATATGCGTGCAAAATTCGATTCTTCGACTTTTTTCTAAATAATGCCAAAACCCCTAACCTACAACCCTACAGTATACTCTCTATCGGTGTCCTGCTCTCAGCAAGGAGCAGCGCCCTTGGTAGGCTACGGTTACCCCAAACTGTATAGATCCTAAATGAGACTAATCGAAATGAGAAATTTCTCGGAGTTCCCGGTTAGTCGTTTAGTTCCTAGTGAATTCCGGTTCACCAGCTTATAGTAATGAGTAAGATATCTGATTCGGCCACTATAGCGTATTTGACTAAAATGGCCGTACTGCGTAACAAATACTGCGAGGAGAGCATAATAAGTACAAGTTCATTAAATCAATTGTGAAATAGTCACAGAGACCCCGACTGTTGTCGCTCTCAAGAGCCATTCGGCGCATCCTTGACTGAATTGTTCTTTAATCCTTGGAAGAGCATCATCTCCAGTTTATTTCCTCGGTGCCTTTTCTGTGTTCCGGGTCAGATTGATTCATTAGACGATGATTCCACCGATCAATCGACTCAGTTGTTATTCAGAAAAAAGAGCAACAGGAATAACAAGCGAACCAAGAGAAACTTTTTTTATACGTTTATTTTGATGGTAGCAACCATTTACGGACATGACCTCGCCTATGACGATTATTGTCACACAACTTCGGTTATCCTTTCAGTAACTCAGGTGTTTATACTGGCATCATCAAGCAAACAACTGTGTTATATGAGGACCGTAAGCGCACTCTTAGAACACAATGGTACTGGTCAATCGCTCAATTCACGACCATCGCTCGTTGCTTATAGCCTTGTTAGCCGTCATATTCTACAGCGTCCTTTATTCCGCCGTTGATCATGATAGTACGTGGTTGCGCACTGTATTACGTGAACCGGACGGCTATCGCAGAGTTTGTTTATCTCAGTTTCACGCATATATCTGCTATATAGCATATCTGTAGCAGATAAATTATAGCAAAAAAAAGTTATAGCATAACTTGCAAGCAGTCTGTTCGTTCCGTACGTCGAACGGCCCATTCATCGTATGGTGTAAGCAGGTTATGCCACAGAGCAAAACGTCACCCAATATAGAAAAAAAATGCATTGATTACCTGCGGTATTCTTAAAGCGAGATTTTATGCGACATTGAACCAATATCGGGCGCCTCGTCAAAGGAGAACGTAGCAACGACGGGTCGAGCAGACGTCGCCTCTTGCACAGATTCGGCTCGAATTGACGTTATCGATATTCGAAAGTTCAGGCCAGCCCATTGGCGGGCTAGCGGCTGTGGACTGACGATGTTCGTGACCAGGAATCGTTTCGCGGTCACCCACCCTCCACGTTCGCGTTGTTCGTGCCCAAACTAACGCTCTGGTCTAAGTTGCTCGTGACTGCCAGAAGTAGTGTGCACGAGCGTTCCTTCACCGTCTGTACGATACTATCACCTACGATAATAGCTAAAAACGCTGTGATTACGGTCACAGCATACTAGGTTCCCAATGCCTATTACCGTTCCTATAATAGTGAAATAGCGAACCAGCCTCAAGTGCAAGTATACTTTACAGCGGTGAAGACATTTGGAAGGCAATGAATTTATGATTTACCAGTTATTTTTAATGCGGCAGCGGCGGTCTTCGTTGTCGCTAGACGTTAAATCTCCTGGTTGCCGTGCGATGCTTAAATACGTGATAACATGCGTCGTACTTGTCACACATGGACGCACACACGTGCAACGAGATGCATACAAAAGCAAAAAACGTGGGACGTTGATACAATAGAAGAGTGTGCGTTCGCTCGACGTTTACAGGTACATGTGTACAGACGGATTGGTGTATATGCATTAAGCGTCGCAGAACGTAGATTACAAATTGTCAAGAGTGATAAAGTAACAAAAGGAAGAAAACAATCAGTTGTGGTGAAGCCATGAATGGGTCCCTTCGCCAGACGCACCAGCAACGGGCGGGAGCTTGATAACACGTCAATTTACGAAACGTCACAAGCTAGCGAAATATCACTCATATAAATGATGCAGACAGCACCCGGAAATCACAAGCAAGTACAAACGTAAGAAAAAGAACGACTGTCGAACTACGAGTCGTAAGCCTCTCCGAGGACTTCAACAGGCCAATACGTATCACGCATTTCTATAACAGGGGCTGATCGCCCTCGAGTTGCGACAACTCGACTGACTAGATACCTACCTCTAAATGCGCACCTAACTAATTACCAACACAGTATAAACATAAAGAAAACAAAAGTGCACTTTTTTTTAATATTAAACACTGCCGTTATTAAGTTACTACTAATACGACGTTATCTTGTAGACTGAAGGATTTTATTGGAAATCTATTTACATCACGAGCACAGTAAAAATAACGAAATATTAATAGCAGAAGAAGTGCCAGATTTTCTGCGAGTTATAGCCAACAGCGTTCAAATCGATAGTATATTTAAACGCATATACACACCACGCATATCCACAAACAAAAATCATTGTTGATTATGCTAGTGAACAATATTTTCGTTTCCAATCTCTCCTAGCCAGCGCCTTTAGAGTTTTTCCAGCGGGAGCAGCTTATACCTGCACTTCACTTCTGTTTTTTTCCCACTTGGACAAGTTCACAGACAATCGTTCCAAATCCCGTACGTCAACTGTCGTCGTCACTCGAACTGGAAGCCATTTCGGGTGCGGCATTCCCGACCGCTCCCCATCTCCACTGCAACAGCGCCTACCACTGCGATACTACAGTCACGAAAGTGACAATGATTTATTTCTACTAGCTCTCACAGAAGAGAAAGAAGTACAAACTAGGTATTTTTTTTATCATCACCGAATTTGCACCACACACACACACACACACACACACACACACACACACACACACACACACACACACACAGGCCAACCTCATGCATCTCCTTGGAAGCAGTGCGCGTCTTACGCCGTGCACTCTACTCTCGAAACGTGCCTCGAAACAGTATTCACGGTGGATGCAGTCATGGTCACAAACAACGTTTGGCCAACTAAGTTACTAGCGTGGGTGATCGCAACATTGCCGTCAGTCGGAGCATTACAATTAATAACGATACCACGATATTCTGTCCGATATGCGCACGATATACGCTGCTGACCGTACCAGCATCAGTAACAAAATTGATTGCTACAATAAGCGGGATGCTATACTCTCGAACTCGCAGACTCATGGGTTGGTTGGACTTTTGCTCATTCGGGTGTGTGTCTTTTCGTCTGTTCGCGGGTTAATCAGAACGGATAGTTTGGGAGGGAGAATAGCACAGACGTACGATTGAAGCCAATGTTCGTTCCGTCCGTCCGCCCGTCTAGAAGCTAAGTTACCCTGACCTGTCCAACTGACCATCGACGTTCGCCAACTTGCGACCGTTTGTTTGCCGACAATTCCAATGGCGACGCTCTCCTTTCGTCATCAACACTGGCCAGCAGAGGCGAGCAATGAGTGAGCTGAGACGGATATGCTGCTGGGCAGCACCCGTTGCAATAGTAGCTCTGTCGCGTTGATATGGCTGGGAGCGTAGTTATGCGTAGAAACACGGAACAAAGGCGGCTACCGCTCCAGAAGGAGGACGCAATGGCGGTGGCGATACCAGCCGCGATGTCCTTGCGAAAGCGACACAGCTGTGTAACAGCGAAAGCGTCGACGATAGCGATGAACAAGTGGTACCGAATCGAGCGATACGGCAAAAGGGTAAACTACTCAGTCAGAACGGCTGGAGCGAGCAGGCGAGCGGTCAGGCAGACAGTCTGCTGCGAGAAACAAATTCAATTGAACACTGATAGCAATATAGTCTACATTTCGTCTTCTTAATTCTTTTCGTTCGCTACCCCTTGTGATCTCGCCCTTATCTAGGGGTTATGGTTTCGTATGTAGTTCACGTTAAAAGCAATCCACACAGAGACTCGCTTCGTCCCGTAATTAATTCAAAACATAGTAAGTGATAGCTACTATTTCGTCTAATAGATTGATGGAGCGAATAAGATAAAAAAGAAAAAAACAACAATAAGCAAGTCTGACGCCGGGTGAGGGCACTGTTTTTGTATATGATATAGCTACCAACAGACACGTAGCCTTATAGGGGTTTGCGATTGTATATTATGCAATAAATTGCCAAAAATTTAAACAAAGTGTCATAGTAGAGTAGTTGGTGTATTCAGTACAATTTGAGCAGTCTCCAACGTTGTTTTTTCATCTGTGCCATATTGAACGACACATAACAATAAGGTGCAAATGATATATCCAGGGAGGGTAGAGTTTATATTAAAACATCAGCGTCAGTCACTGCGCGCAACAAGACTTATCCGCCGATTTCACTCAAAAGGGATCTTCAAGTTTGTAGATTGTAAGCTCGATGACTTCAAATTTGATGTCTTTAGCAAAATTCTTATCTTCAATGTCATTGAAATTGGGAAGTCGGTGCTAAAAGGTCAGCAGGTTATGTTACAGCATGCAAACTGGGAATAAAGGAAATTCCCATGGAACGTTTACACTCTCATATATATACCTGTTCTTATTATCCGTTAACTATTACAGACACTAGCGTACCATTTCCCGAGTCCTAAGCTTGGTTTTTACAAAAAGTAATATTTAATATATGCAGCAGTAAGATGCAGGAACGCACGAATTTTATCACTGAATTGGAACTGTACATTTCGCATATACGTTGACGGTCAAACGTTATTAATATGTTGTTTAGTAGAAGTCAATGGATCTATAAAATTAGAGCTAATAGCCAATCTCGTAGGCGCCTTTATTTCCGGAACAATCCTTGAATAATAAATGGATAGTGCGTGAGCTTTATAATTTCAAGTTGCATTTCTTACAATTTCTTTTGCAAGACTCGGGCATTTCGTAAGATTGATTTGTTCTCTGGGGGACATAACGGTTACGTTAATACTATAACAAAATAGGTACCGCAAAAACTTACCCGACAGCGGGTGTTTGGTTATAGCTCTCGTGTCGCATTGGCGGCGGCGGTACGACGTATCCTCGTAACGGTAAAGTGGCCATTTCGGAAGGATCTCCACCCTGATGTCCGCCATGGGGAGCCCCGTGTGCGTGGCCTTCATGACCTTCAACGTCTTCCTCCTCCTCGGTGTACTCGGATAGCTCCTCTTGACAAGAGCCGTCACACACAGGACTAAAGGCTCGTTCTGTTCCGGCTTTGTATTGATAGACGTCTTTAAAGAACGGCGAGTACGCGGTCGCTGTAATCAAAAAGAGATCGATTAGTCAATGAATGAAAAGCAAGGATGAGTTGAAGTAGGTTCTACAATTGTTTATAGTGAATGCATGTACATATTAGCATTTTATATATATATATACAGCTAAAGAGCAACATAAATGCACCGAGCGGCGTGCGAGGCTGCATCTGTCATAATCTGCAGGTCCTTTCGAGGCACGATGAGTTTATTATACATATGATTAATATATAATTGTATATTAGATGTATTGATATGGTAGAATATCTTGAAAATACTTGCTGCCAAGATATAGCAATGAAAAATAGAAGTTCACAGCCGAGATTTCAAATCTTACTGAATCAACGACCTCACACTTTACCATTATATGAAACAACAACTTATGGCTTGGGAAAAAATCCTACAGAAACTAACATTCTAACAGATGCACGTTAAAGATTCGTCGGCAGGTTTGCCTGGTTGATGATTAATTCACCGTTGGCTCATTTAAATCACAATAAAATTATGAATTAGTGTAAACTACATCAACGTCCTCGTTACTTGATATGGAGTCTTTCTTTCCACTTACTACTTAGCGGTGTATCTGGGGATGCAGCACATAGAAAATGTGCCTGTAATGCATGGGCAACGTCCTCTCCTTCAGCTAACAACGTTTCCCGTGTGGCCGCGTCTTCTGCGGTCGTCGGCGGTAAACCTGCAAGAGCCACTATCTGTATGGGCACATGTGAGATGTTCTTCGAAAACGAAGTCAGTGCGGCAAGCGAGTTTGGTCGCTCAAGAGCGTACGCCAATATCACGCCATTTATATGTCCATCAGGAATTTGTGGTCGAACCCGATGATAGCTGGTTGCTTGAATCTGGACAACGATTGTGGTTTTACCGCGGGGGCCTACAGGGCCAACGTATGCCTCAAGCGTCACCGTGTTCGGTAGATTGCTAACCAAACAGCATTGATGAGATAACAAGGGAGAAAGTAGTCGTTCAGCGTCGTAGGGGTCGCCGCACAACATGCAAAGGAGCACCTTGACGTCTGGAGGCGCGGCTCCCGGTTCGCCGAGACCCCGTCCGGGACCGCCTGCCAACTGCATTAGGCCAGAACGTCGTTGAATTCCCTCGATTAATTGCGATACAGATAGAAGTACTGAAGCCCGATCGAACCCATCGGCTACATAATTGACGGCGATGAACGGACATTGTAACGCACGGGCGCGGCTATTTCCTTCGTCGCGTAACTGGCCGAGTTCGACTTCGTCGCCATTTTCGCGACATAAAAGCACTAGAACAATTGGTAGACCGTGGAAAGGCTGCCGTCCGGCCTCTTCGCCGGGCTCCTGCTCAACCAATTCAGCGTCCTGTTCTAAATTCGACAGAAGTGTCTTCTCCAGCGAATCGCGGATGTATTCCAATGAACTGAATAGGATGCAAGAAGAAAATTAGGGGCGGTTAAGTTAAGGGCGAGGCATAAGGTGAAGCCGCAAAGCGCAGAACAAAGTCTCCATCCGAGCCGTGTAACTATACAGCATAATATTCAACTAAATAATTAGAAAAAAATAGTTTGGAGCCAAATAAAGACTTACATGGGCTAGGACAGAAGCATCACTATGCCGATTACGTGTTAACAAGTATGTAATTTTACCTAGCAGAATAGTTGTACACAAAGGCAGACTCGAAAAATAGCACACATCTGTGCATGGAGAGGTCCTGATTCCTTTGAATGTGACATGAGATGGGTTTGTCTGCGCCGGTTTCCGAGTCCGCGCCAATACACCAAAGAGCCCTTAAGTGCAGTTGCACATGTCACCATAGCAACTTAACGCTAATGCTGTGGCATGTAAATGTAATATATATGTTTCGACAATTTGAAGGGATTCCGAAGCTTACCTGGAGTCCTCGTAGAGACATATGCAACCATGTGGAATAAAGTCCGGCGTCCGAAACGAATTCTCCGGCTGTGAAACATCCCCGTCGATTAGACGGAGTTCAAGGGCGTAGCGCTGGTCCTTTTCTAGTTCTAGAATGCACCGCCCTGACGCCTCGTCGATACAACTGCAGCACTGATTCTGTAAGCACATGAGATTATAGACTACTTTGGATTTACATGCAATCAGACCATAGATTATATAATACTAGCTGAAATAATGCTAATCTTACGTTCTTTTCAGGTGCTTCCCTTATCATTGAGTGACTCACTAACATCCAAGCATAGCATATATATATATAGATTTTATAAAATAATTAGTTGAGTGAACGACCTATAATGAGCAGCACAAAAAAAACCGGTCTGTGTACTTCTTACAATACAATTAGTTTTTACCGAAGTGCCTAGGACAGTTGAAAAATCAATAAGATGACACAAAATTGTAATGATTAAAGAGACCTGACAATTAAATGTCAAAATGCAATACATGCACGCATGTCGCGTATTGGCTGATTAACCGCTTTCTTGTCGCCGGCATAGAAAGAACACGTGTCTACAAGATGCCATTCAGTGCATGAAATAAAGTCTTCGGCTGACTGCCCAACGACGGTATACTTTTGCCACAGTGATTCGGCTATAGCATGGTTCTTGATTTCTATTTTCAACGGATATCTATATATTTGTTGTAACTCGTAATTTGTCAGAGGAGAATATTTGTTTAGAACAATCTACAACACAAGCTGCTTTACAATTTTTTAAACGCACATATAGGTGTCACGACCGCAGTTCATACGATTTCCGCTACTCCAACACGAAGACGGGACGCCATAGTGCGGAAATATTCACTAGTGCTTAATATTTAAGCGAAGATTAACCCATAAACATATTATTTTTATTCTACATGTCTACTGCTTTAGAACCGATATGACAATGTAACCATCGTGCGACTTAACAAGTATAGCAATAGCAATGGTTTATTATTTACATGTATGTACCATATGTCCTTTGACATAACAAAAGCCACTCTTTACTCAACTTAGAATTTTCGATAAAATTTTGTCCTACACATCCACTATCTGTTCTGCCTGTACCCTGTTTATTTCGTTACTCTCTCTGATAAAAAGTTGACAACTCCCATACACGCGCCAATCTTTTCGTTACTATAACCTGCTCGAGCCTGTAGATGGCGCTGTTTTCGGTTCGTCGCTCCTTTCGCTCCACAACAGACTTCCCCATCTAGGAGCTAACAAACTAGCTGGCAAACGACTATGGAAACAGCTACTAGCAGAAAACAGACATACAGGCCCTGTAAGCAACGAAGCACTCAGTAACAGACAACATCCTTGAAAGACGCCACTAAATAGGCCAGAAAAAAAAAACAGCTTCGAGAAACTTGGCCACGAAGCACTGCCAGCAATCACAAATATTCCAACCTCTTATTGTCAATTAGAAGCTAACAGCTGACCGTTTAAGTATCGCCGAACGATGTCAACACATGTTTAACGTTGAGGTAGGCGTCGCTCTTACGACCTTGGGTGCAGTCTTTTTTCGGCTCGACACATTCAGTGGTTCAATACCGCGTCTGTTAGGTAACAGGAATTCCACAAAGCAACATCACAACGGCCCAGCAGTTAGAGAGGATCCGCCGATGGTCGAAGATAAACCGAGCCAGCAGCACAAGAACCACGGTAGGTTAGGATACGATCGGCGACAGGCCATGCCAGGGTGCAGCCAGGCACAGCCATGCTAGTGTGGAAAAGTAGTTCTAGTTGTTATTGTAGACGCGACTTGTAGCGAAAACCGTGAAAACTCTAGGACAGCTAAAATCACCAGTACGACGAAGCAGGAAGCGAACTGTGTGCCAATAGTAATCGGATATTATACAAAATATCGGAGACGACCAGACTGCCGCAATCAAGTTAGTAAAAATGGAGTAATTTGTTTTATTGCGACAGTGACTCGCGTATTTTTCGCTGAATAGCAAAAAATAACTAAAATTCGTATCATGGATAGTGCAAATTTCAATTACTACGGTCGGGACATGCAGGATTCCGTGTCCCGTCTCCAGAAAAAGTATTGGTCTACGAAACAGATTCTAATAAAGAAATTTGGCAAAAAAGAAGACGATAATCTGGTAGCGTCCGATGCTGATCTCGACGCGAAACTCGAGTTATTTTCAGCAATCTACAACTCATGTGTGGCACTCGAACGAATACTTGAAAATTACCAGGACCGTCTCTCGATTCTCAGCCAGGAGGAAAATGCCATGGGTAGGTTTCTCAAGGACTGCGGCAAGCAGGATAAGACTCGTGCCGGCAAAATGATGACGGCAACCGGCAAGTCGCTAGCCTTCACCGCTCAGCAGAGACTCACCCTGCGAAATCCTCTGATACGGCTGTATCAAGAGGTAGAGACGTACCTCATTCGGGCGATAGCCGATACCGAGGCAACTGTTAATAAAATGGAGAAATCTCGCACCGATTATCGAGGTGCGCTGCTTTGGATGAAAGAAGTGTCGCAGAAGCTTGACCCAGACACGTACCGGCAACTAGAAAAGTTTCGCAAAGTACAAGGTCACGTCAAAAAGACAAAACTTGGTTTCGAAAAGTTGAAAGTAGACACCTTGCAGAAAGTCGACCTGTTATCCGCTTCGAGGTGTAACATGTTTTCGCATGCGCTTGCAGCTTATCAGCAGGCTCTTTTGGCTTTTTGGGATAAAACTGCGCAGGCATTGGCCGAAGTGTCGGAAGCTTTTAAGGGCTATCAGTACTATGAGTTCACGGTGGTGAAGGAGTTGGCTGAACCAAGTAAAAAACTCGCTGAAGAGAGTGGTAACATCGGTGAACCAGACTCACCTTCGAAAAAGGTGCGTTGTCGTTACAGCTGTAGTTAAATGCACTTCTTGATAGGCAATAGCCGCAGTCGACGCGGCTACTAGTTATTATCGGAGTTTAAAATACTATAGCGAAAACCTGTAATCGGTTGCAGCTTGTTTAATTATTGTGATGATTTTCAGTTTGTATCACTTACTGTAAACGAAAGGGATCATTGATTCTACTACACATAGATATACCTAATTACATTTAGGAAAATGGGGAAACCTCAAGCACAAGTCGACACCTCATACTCATAAGTCTTTACAGATATAACGGTCTTTGTCGCATCGATTTCATTATAGGCACGTGAAGACGGCGACAGAGATCGAGCTTTGTTCTACAATCCTGAGTGGAAAGACTCCCCAGAGCACACGGCTCAAAAGGCAAGTCTGTGGCAGGTGAAAGATGGCCAAGTTATCTTGGAAAAAACCGATGACGCCACAGAGAAAAACGGCCCAACGAAGGCCTGCGACAACAAGGAAGTAGGATTACAACAGCCTGCACTGATTGATAATGATGAGCCGCTCCTTTTGTTTGATAATGACGATGCCACAGATCTGGGCTCGATGCTCGACGAGATCTTTCGTTCTAATAGCGCGCAGAGCGCCCTACAAGGTAGGAATTGAGCGACGAGCAGAATCTGTATACACAATAGTGGCGCTACATTACCTGATTTAGAATGGAAAAATTCTGAGAGTAAAATATAATTTCGAAAACGCAGTTGACGAATGATATCTAGGCGTATGGCGTATGTATACTGAAGCTCGCTTTCCCCTATATCTGGCTTTGCTGCAGGGAGTTTTGCCAAGGAATGGGAGAGCACATTTGGACAAGTTCAAACACAAAAGGATTCGTCAGCGACCGCAGAAACTGATCTCCTCGGAGGGGCGTTCCAAGATGTAGCTTTGATCGAGGGCCCGCAGGCTGCCAAAGACGAGAGCCGATTAATTCTGCCGTCGCAGTTGCTCAATCAGCAACTAGCCGGACTCAATGCCTTTGGCGAGATGGCGAACAATGCCACATTTGGCGCGATGCTGAGACCCGCCCAAACAGCACAGCCGGTGTGCCATTCCAGCATCTTCAGTTTTTCGCAGGTTAAGAACATTCCGTCTGACTTACATATCATTTGGCCGCGAGTGGTCAATGCTTGAATGCATTTTGTTGGGTTATAGGAGAATGAAGAAATAAAATCCGATTGTTGTACACAGCATTTTACTTTTAGCAAAACGGGAAGCAAAGAAGAGAAAAGAAGCTAGTTTTTAGAATTAATCTTCTACTCATAGTTCGTTATGAAGAAAGTGCGAGATGTTATGATAACCACATTGCCTTGCAAAAATTCATTTGTATTTTGATGTATGTCGCCCTTGATCAGGACAATGGCGCATCAACCTCGGGAGGAGCTGGCACCGCCGAGAGAAAACAACTTCCCGGACACAAAACGGACCCATCAGCATGGCTGGGATTATTTGCCGACTTGGACCCAATCTCGAACCCGGACGCTATCGGCGCCAAAAAGCCACAAGAGGAGCGTAACTGCTAAGTGAGCATGCAAAATTCGTATTGCACTGTTTTTATGAAGATTCACGCGACCGTGCAATCTGTTGGCGCTCGCACAGAATTGCTCCGAAGATTCGCCATTGCATCGGAGGGGAAGTACTTCTAGTTGAAGCAGTACACTCTACTTTAATTCAAATATGTACCGTAAAATTAGATACGATATATTATTATATTCCCTACGTGACAACTAATACCGAACTAATAATGACCGAACTGCTAATAAAAGAAAATTACGCTTGCAATGTTCATCTGAATGGGCAGTATGTGTTACATTTGTGTCTAGTCTATATATATAACACACACGTAAGCGTTTCTATGATGAAGTCGATAGGTATAAAGTATGAACGATAAGTTGACCAGCTAAAACTAATCTTCTGTAAGTTGATCAGCGGAGACTAATCTAAAGTTGATAAGCTGGGACTATATATTCAACTTTATACGGTCCAGTGAAATGAAAAAGTGCTGTAAAACTAGGAAGCCAGCAGCAAAGTCTTGATAGAAGGAATGGTTAGTTTCTCAAATCTGTATTTAAAACTAACCTTGAAAAAGTGACTAAAGCTGTGCAATAGGGATTTTGTGGCAAATAATACGACGTTGAGTTTCTGCTCGCCTGTTTCAGAGTGGGCAAGCGCCCACGCGGAACTGCGGGCCCAGGATCGCGGTCTGGGAGCACGCTGCAGAACTCGACCTATCAACCGGTCCATACAGTGAGTTACAGGACCAGCCGGACAGGTAGCTCGAACAGGTCCGTGGCCAATAAAGCCTAAGTGTCGTAATAAAATCAGCATACGCTCCTGGTCCAGCCGCTCCAACGTCTTATACCTAAAAAACAAAATAAAAAGCAATAAGCCACAACTAGTAGAGCAGTTATTAACTAAACTCACTGATCCTAGCCAATTACGTAATCCAGTGACAAGCTTAATGTGGTCCACGTAAACTGACTACCGAAGCCAAGTGACTAAGCAAATTCCTACTACTGTTTTTGACGCTGCAAAATGTTCATGGAAACTTTACATCAGCCCCTCTAATCCATCCCATGAGGACAAGTGTTTAAAAATAGATTTATGCACGCTTCTAAAAAATTAAATCCTGGTTAACTGCAGTCTATCTATTATACAAGGCTCAGTATTAGATACTCAATTTATGTTTTGCCTATTTCGACAAAATCGATAAAAGCCTACCTGATGTCCTCTTGTAGACCCTGAGTGATGTTTTGTATGTCGTCCTGGCCAATGACGCAACCATTGCCGAGGTTAGCAAAGCCGTAAAAAAGATCTGCCCTCTCAACAAGCAGTTCCTTGAAATGTTTCTTGGCACGCTCAGTGATTTCTTGTTGATGCTCGTCGTAGATGTCCTGGATATCTTTTTCGGGTAGATCTTCGTAACAATCTCGACCCATAAACAGCACACGTACCTCGGAGAGGGCTTTTCCAGGCGTCACAAAGCCCGTTTCCTCGAGCAGTTTTTTAAATGCTCTCCTCTGGTCATTGCGCCGATCTTCGCTTTCTAGCGATTGCCGATGCTGAAGATAGCATTGCTCAGCGTCTTCACTGTCGAGTAACTGGAACGGGACGCGGTCTTCATCGCATAGGCCGTCCTCGTTTTGGTCATCCCCCAGGATCAGCTCCTCCCAAGACTCATCCGGCCTGTCGATGAAGTATTGATCAAAGTCTGGGTGACTGCGCAGCTGCTCCTTTACGTCGACCCATTCGGTATCCTTGATGGCGTCGAGGTCGGGTAGCAAGTCGAGCAGAATGTCTGGCAGAACCCTGAGATAGGCTTGGACGCGACTATCTATGTACTGCTCTTTAAGGCGTTTCGTGTGTTGGACAAACGTCCGCTTTGCTGCGTCCTTGCCGTAAATTTCCACGTAGCGCTTGAATTCGGGACAGTGTTGTACACGCTTCGCGGCGGTCACCCAGAGGGTGCGGTAGTCGTTCACTTGGGCGCGAATTAGTGCCCCGTACGCTTCGGCAGCAAAGTCGCACATTTCCTGACGGCATTTCAACGCTTCCTGGTACGACATCACTTTAAGTTTACCTGGTCGAGCCTTATCCACCAAGTGTGCTAAGACCATGAACGCTGTATCGACGTTGACCGCATTGTGAGCAGAGGTTTCCACCAGAGGGATGTTAGCCGATTTGAATTCTTTACGGGATAACAGGCGATCCAACTCTCTAAAATACGATGACGATCAAGAGATAATAACAGAGCACGTATAAACACATTGCAGATGTACCGAATTGGGAATAAACATTAGCGTAACATGTTGGTTATGGGACCGTGTTGTTCCTTTCAATATTATCTTTTGAATATAATTGAGACAGGAACAGACGTTGGCTGATATATGTACTAACACTTCTATATTTTATAAAATACTTGACACGTTTGCATTTTACCTCTGCATGGCGTCATCTGCTTCGTCGCATTTCGTAGCAGCTAACACAATAGGCTTCTTCGTTTTGATAAGTTGACTGAGGCATGTGGCCGTATATTCGACCACGCGTTCGACACTGCGTCCTGGAACGTCGCTGACGTCGAACACACACACGAACCCGTCGACGCTCAGGCGGCCGTCTGGCATCAGACATTGCTCATACTCTTTTTCGATGCCTAAGGAAAATTGAACAGCGATAGTCGAATAGATTGTATTATTTGGAAAATCTTGAAACTGGAAAAGCTCTGAAGAGTGAAGATGCCAATTTTTAGGTTGTGGCAGAGCAAGCAAGTGCATGGCATAGTTTATACCGGAGCATAAGTATACCAGAGTAGATGTTAGTGGAAAAAAACGCCACAAATAGAAAATACTGTTCGGCTATTTTCCAGGAGAGAACACTACGAAAAAGTAGGCGCTAATATGACAGGATCAAAACAGTTATTTCAATTGAATATATTAATAGAGAAGTGATAACATGCAGATAGGATGTTAAGGAGCGACCGCCGTTTTTGTCTGTGTGCCTCTCTATATTTTGTCAAGCAAAAGCAAGTACTTAGCACTAAGAATAACTTACCCAGTTGATTTTTACATATATACATAAGTTTCTCGGCAGAGGTAAGTTTCGTGGAGGCGCAACGCTTAACGTAGGGGTCGGTTTTTCCGCTTTTGAACGGCTGGAAGCTCGAGTCGTCGATGAACTCGGTTTGTTCAACGATGTGAAACGTGGTTTGTACTCCGGCTACTCCTGGGGGTAACGGCGGTAGACCGGCACTGCCCCCGCCCAAGACACCCCCGGGCCCACTAGACAGTGTGCTCATGCCTAGTTCCTGGTTCATCTCTAAAATGGGTGGATTAACATAAATGAATCAATCACCCATGCCACACTTGCTATTCAGATGACATTAATTTTGAGTTTGCGGCTTGAGGACTAAGGTTAGATTGAAATTGCTACGTTCACTTAATTTACAATGTCATCCTTTACGTTCCCGTTTAGCGTCCACAAAGAAGATCTGAGCCAACATCCTCAAGAAGATAATTTATGAATAGTGAAATTAATGTCTCGAGTTGTATACCCGAAGCTGATCTATAACTACGTCGAGTCGCTGACCTTCAATACCACACAAATGCATTTATTTTAAGATCTGATCCCAAGAGTGTTGCAAGTTTAAGATGCAGATATGTTCGTACGATCACGGCGGCCACACCGTACTGACTACTAACTATGATTGTATGGCGGTGTTTGTTTGCCTACTAAACTTCGGGACACGTAATAATCCATGTTGGAATTCAGGTGCAGGCGCACATTGTTTCACGCCGGCAGGAGTCAGCCGTCTGAGGTGATACCAAACGGCTTAAGTACCGGACATACCATACAGAACACTGATTGGTACTGTCACACGGCATTTTCATTGAATTATGGTATGTACGCTTGCTAAGGAATATAAGTTGATCATTCAGTAGATTCCAGGTAACATTCACAACAATTTAACATAACAAGCTACGGCATATAGTTGCGTCGGTTAGGCTAAACACAAACAAATTTACCTAATAAAGGCTGGTTATACAATTGCTCAAGAACTGAGCACAGTTCACAAGCGAAACGTTACTTGTATCGAAGCATATTCATATCAGGCCGTGTTTGTTGACGAAAATAAATAGCATTTTGATTGTAAGTAAAGCCAAACGCTAGAGTAATGACGATAAGATTAGTTGCTAGTAGTACCTGAAAATATATCGGGTGATGTCCCTTTAGTGACATGACCCCAATAGAGGAAATGGTCATTGTTTACGACCCGACCACCGAAGTCCGTCTGTGATAAAACAGAGATATGGTCCGTGTAATAGTCATCTTCACCCGGACGCACAAAACGATTGCAGAGGCATGATTTTCCCGAGCCCATGCAACCCTTTTCCTGGAATAGCAGCAGTGATAATTGCAGTAAAAGTGAATATGTTAACTTACATTCACTTTGCCCCTGGCAAATTGGAAACAGAATACCACACCATATCCCAGTAGTGTCAAATTTAATAAATGTCTATTATGTTATTACTGTTTGGCAATATAAAATAGTAATATAAATGCAACATAATAGAAATATAAAAAGTACTAGCATATTATTAATCAAAATGCGGCATAGCTTTCCGGCGCTTATCTAATTAGAAGCATACGTTGCTCTACAACTTAACTGAAGCTATCAAGTTGCACAAGTTACTGCGCATGGTAACATTATAGCTACTGTACGACTACATAGCTATATTGTCCCTGCATAATACATGCAAAAAAACATTCTCTCTGCCAAGCTTACCTTTAATTTACCCTTTTATTGCAAAATGTCGATACTACAACCTTTTATAATACTTGAACAGATTTTAGACGATTTCATCGCCTCCTTAAAACAACGGTTTCCTGTTTTTAATAGTTGTAACATAATACGTTGATTGAGTCTTGATTAATATTCCAATAGTGGTCAGCTGGCACCCAGACTCTCAAAGGGCTAACGATAAGATAAACAGCTAGACCGAACAGAAAGCTCGAGCCCCGAAAAATGCAAATCGTTGAAGACGCACCATAGCGCTGCTAAAATGCTTACGAATAGAATCGCTGTGTCTGGCCGGCAGTGAACTGCTTGCTATCAGATAGAAAAAATCCAATGTCGCTCACACTAGGACGTGACACATATAGATGATAAACCTATCCATATGGAACCATTAAGGCCTGGGTGACGCTGGCCGCGTTGCCATGGCGCTGTTTCTCTTTATCTTTGGTCGATATTGAAATGCATCTATTCTACCCACATATCAGACTATATCGGTTGATTTTCCAAGGTGTTTATTTATCGCTCGTTGTGCAGTACCTAGTGCATCGAATTTTTTTACACTCGGACAATCCAGGCTAGTAGAAGATGTCGTTGGCGTCACTTTGAAATGCATGCTGGACTAGATGATCTTAAGGAATAAATAACTCTGTAAATCCTAACAAAAGAAGACATGCATACGCGACCTTTTTCTTCTCATTAAGTGGAACTCGTACAGCTAGTTTTGTAATAAAAAAAAAATATATGATCTTTGTTGCTTCTCAACTTTCATTCAAAAATGAGTCAGATTTTATGTACTTAACTGCATGGGCTCCTGTTCAGTCTCTAGTTGCAAGCGAATCGGACAGCTTTTTCTCGAAAAAAAATAGTGGCTTTAGACGGAAAAGAAGGAAAATATGCAAATCCTATTCCCCCTTCGGGTTATATCAGTGTCTATATATATATATGTAACCAGTGGATTGCTTGAATATTCCGCAAGAATCTGTTTTAGCATGTATACCGAAAGACTTTGATGAAGACGGCAAATTCTGTGTGCAACAGAACGGGTCACCTACGCACGACCATTATGACGAAAAATTGTACCATCTTGATGAGAATCGTCTAGAATACCCTGCCGTTTCCTTGACCAGCCTACGCCAGCAAACCGCAATTAATCAAAAATCAGCATCAACACCCAAATGAAATGTTCTTTGAGGTGCAATAGTTAAAACGCGGAAAAGTTTAAATAACTGCAGTCGAGGTTTGTACATTTCATGAAACTGAAACTTAAATATAAATTACATAATAAAACCTGATAATATAATCTAAAGCTCGAATAATTTAAACTTTTCAACACACATACATATGTGTGTGTATGTACAATATATAGTAAGTAATAGGTAAGGTAGTAAAATATATTGTACTACAATACTTCAAGATCAAGCAAGTGTAGCAGCAATGTTCTGACAGATCGCACCGCTCCTACCCATATTTTCGCTTTGGACTTGAATTATTGGCTTGGTATTGGTCACAAACAAAACAGGTTCCAGCCCCGTTACATTTAACGTATTTGTCCGCAAACTTATATATTATTTAGATATAGTTGTCTTCGTGTACGTTGAGACTTTTGAAAGCGGCCTCGTAATATCACGTACACTATTACGTAAGGACATACATACGAATTTCTCTTCGGCTTGATGCTGAATCGACAACAAACGCATAGTAGTGCTCCGCCCGAAGCAGTCGTATAGGCAGGCCATTTCTTCTTCGCCTTCTCGCAAACTGGGTTGGCCTGCGCCTCTGGCGGCCATGAGTCACCGTCAGCGCTGCTGTCGCTCCTGGCAGTGGCAGCATACACTAATAATCATGGCGATAGCACTCACTGCAGTAACAGAAGTGGCAACGGAAGCATAATTCGCTCTGTTGCGTCTTCGAGACCACCAAGCAGCTAACCGATAAAACACAGACAACAAACCGATGAGTGTATAGAGTAACATAACTACGTTACGGAGAAAGCGCGCAGCTTACACTCATCCATAACGTATTCTCTGGCGATGTTACCCAGACAAAATGTGATGGCGCTATATATACATACTGGCGAGGTAGACCCATCGAAACCTTGGAAATCCATTGAAATATCTAATAAGGAAAGAATCCGGAAAGATGCATTACTGCTGGTTGGTTTTCGAATTTCGGTTGACTCCCTTTTGTGAATCGAACACCGCGGCCTGAAGCATTTAGACGGTCTTAGCAAATATAGCAGCTGGCAAGCACGTGTTCCTACGTTACCGTTTCTCTATATTCTTCTATAATATAAAAATCGATTATATCATACTGTGCTAATGACCAACTTCCGCTAGCCGAAGTCTCTTTTCGATCCGAAGATGCTGTATTTCTGACTCTCGATGGCTACGTCGCCGACCTATCAGATAGATGCGCCGGACCCCGCTCCATGCCGGAGTGCAAGGCACCAGCTCAACAGCAAGATCAAAGTCGGACGTAAACTCATCATGATCAGCACTATCACCGTGTGGAAGTTAGTTGCGCTCAGCCTACTATCGTTGGGTCCGAAAAATCGATATACCCCTATACCCCTACTATTGCTGATGGCGGCGAAAACAACAGTGGCGCCGGCGGCGGCTGTGGAAGCCGTAGAGACCGCTATCGATTCAGCCAAAAGCCTTCGAACTTTGGTACTTTTTCTTTTCGTTTTCAGTGCCATTGCCACTTCGTCGATGCCGGCAAAAAACCAAAGGGATCGTACCATCTACTCACTAAGCACAACATCGCAGAGACAGACATCCAGTTATAGAAAGATGCTTAAACGAAACGTTCATCGTAACCGAGTAGTTCTTAAAACAGACCCGTTAAAGAGGAACGCTGGTATTACGTCGACGATATTCAAATGTATGCAGATATCCATGTATGTTCCTATGTAAACATACATACATACATACATACATTTATACTATCATTATCTCCCTAGGTAACGTGTAGATGTAAAGCTCTGAAAGTGGACGTTTATATTAAACTTAGAAATATCGTTGAGCAGGAAAAGCGTGAACGAATTGTCTATACATCATACGTCCATAGAATGTTCCAGTTTGCACTGGTTTGCCATTAGGAGTTGCAATGATTGGTAACGCTGGTTCCTGGTACTTGTTTGGCCTTCTTCCCTATTTCTTACTAGACTTTTGAGAAAATCTTGAAATAGTATTCATTCAAATTAAGGAATGTTGATATGTTATGCCACGAACCAGTTCGATGAGCGTCCCCTCGTCTAAGCCGCTTTATATCATGTTTGTTTTGTAGGGGGTGGTAATCAAAACCAGTTGCTAATGTGTGTATTGGCTTGTTGTCGTTCTTTTCCGGTAAGGTTGATAAGAGAGTGCATGAACATGCAAAAGAGACTACAGGCGCAAGCAACAGCTTCTTAGGGGCTCTCATCAATGAGGCTAAACATTCAATCGGCCGCGTATTACTCAGAGCATCACACAGATATCTGGCCGTGTTTAACCGTTCCTCTCGTCGTTCGAAGAATAGGATGTCTGACAAACTAAACCACTTAGCCTTGCCGCTTGTACTAGATCCAATAAATAAAACAACATGTTTACAGGTATCTATGTATGTGGGTATAAAAAATACGTATAGGAAGCCTTGGTTTCGTCACAACGTCAACACATCATACGACCTCAGTTTGAGATATAATCAACAACATGATTGAAGTCGGTTTTGCTTATAGAACAAGAGCAGAAGGAACAAAACATTCCCTACGGGCACGAACCTTTTCGGTGCCAGAAAGGCCAATGACTGCAACCGTAATCGTGCGCTTTTCAACGACAGAGTTGGATTCCGGGCCACCAGTTGAGTGGTACGATCCGCCGCGACGCCCCGTCGTCGACGCTGAGATCTTCTTCAAGGTCGTGGTCACCGACATCCTGACAGAGTCCTCTTGACACGCCTGATGTTTGTTTCGCAGCCACCAATAGTTGCTGCTGCAGCAGCTTCGACGGCGTTGCTGGGGGTGTCCTGAAAGCAACACCTCCTCCACGTAGACGTTCTCTTTGGCCCACGATTACGTCTGTTGCCCCGTGCTGATTACGTCTGCTTCGCACTCCGAGCTCCGGAGGCTTGCGTTATGATCGTATACTGGCCATCTGAAAATGAAAAGAACAGGACAGCCAAACTATTAGGAACAAGTTAAGTACAGCATGACTGTACACACCTATCAAAACGATTTTTAGGTTTGCATGTTAGTACTCCGAAAGATATCTCACTAAGAAAGTGTTATGGATCGATCATATAACGTATATGGCAATAGTGTAAGGAAAATAGCGTAGCATTTATAAACTTACAACTTAATCAGGATATAAGAAAGGGCGTTTTTGACTGAATGCGTTGTCGTTGGGTTCTACTTTACCGAGCTGGCAGCTTAACCAATTTGGCTACGAAAACAGAGATTGCTCTTGAGTCCCCGTAGATGGCTTTCTCTATTTAGCGAAATAGTGGAGAATTTATTCGTCGTTGGCGAAAATCAGACTTCGATATAAGTGTCTCGAAACTTATCAGGTTCTGCAAGTTTAAACCAATTTCCGTTCCCACGACCCAGTTACGCATGCATACTATACGCAGACATTATGTGTCTAGCATTGAAAGTGTAGCAGTTTTTATCTCCTCTAAATGTACGCTAAACATGTCAACGACGTCTTTCGCCTAAACTATACTAACTTGTTTAACTTCAAATTTGAGATTGTAGAGCTCAACTTGATTCAGAGTGATAAGCCATTACCAAAGAGCTTAGGTGAAGTCTTAATACAATCGAAGTAAGCGCTTTTTCATTACAAATGTTTCAATGGATGTCCGTACGGGCAGACTCATTGACAAAAATCTCAAGAGTTGTTCATAAGGAGACCCAAGAGCAAATCGCCGTGCAGAGACGATGACAGCTCCGATTGATAAGTCTGAAAATATCGTAACCATGGGAGCCAATATAGCCAGCCTTCTAAATCAATTCCCAACGATTTAAACTAGAAACAACTAATTAAAATTGCATTGACTTTCTATTCATGAGACAGATGTTCAATGAATGCGACTCTATTTACAAGCAACTGCTCTAGATATTTGTCGTTAGTTTTACATATATACAATGAGCCGTACCAAGTAAAATACAGGGTAAAATAGTGCTCGAACTTGCAACACTGCTGAAAGGCAATTGGCCCCGAGGGGCAGCGTTCGGTATATTTTTTTTACACGCCGTACTATAACATTGACACGTACAGACGTGCATATACATACACACAGACATTCGAAAAAGGTCGTGAAAAATCTTGTATTGGTTACCATGCCTATTCACACTAATGAAATTCGACACAACAAATAGCTAAGGAAGGAGACGGCAGAAAGGGCCAGACTATAGTAATGTTTCGTATCCCTAATTGTTCGGACGCCCGCTTCGTCCGCGTGCACTCTTATGGATTCAGTTGGATTTGAGGTTCCAACATGGCTAAGCTGTAGGAAATAGCCAAAATCCCACCGAGTTTAAATCCAGAGTCGGTGGTGTTAAATATTTTACTGGAAGTTGCCAGGTAATAATTTGACTGAAAAAACACTGTTTTATGGGCGCTATATGAACACGACAGTGGAGAAACGTTCTCGCGGTAGCTCAGCGAGGCTCTATTCATTGCTTGTTCGAGTAGCGATCAACTCGCTGGCGAAAATCTGCACGTTATCGCTACAAATGGACGAAAATCGAGGGCAATCTTGGACTAGTTATTTCATGTACTATTTAGTTATATTTGTGGCTGCTAGTAAACCCTAAAAAAGAAAGCTTATTTCCCGATTAAACGAACTACCCGACATTACACACTTACCAGCTCAAATGCTCAGGATCATCGTCAGAAACCAGGCTGTTGATAAGCGTCCAGTGTCTTTTTGATTCCGCCCGTTTCTGTATTACTGTATCAGTAGCAAAGAAAAACAGATTCGAAGACAGTTGGTGCATTTTGCTTCAGCTGTTGGATACATCACTGATTTTGTTTCAGCAAAGATCTATTAAATTAGGTAGAAGACTATCGAATGTATTAGTTCGCTATTTACCCACCTACCTTCTGCCTTCTGTCTGCACATCAGCCAGCTATAGCAGGCAATTGATTGCCAGACATTATTTATTGCTCCGGGTTAGCTATTGGCCAACGCCACATCGGCCGTGCACATTCAGCCAGCCTCAGTTAGTATTCTTTACGAGTATAAACAATAGAGGAATCTCTGCTCGAACTTACACAACCCAGTGAGTCCAAGCGACTGGGAAACCGGATCGCAGCTTAGAGTTCTGGCACAAGCATGCAGACATGCAGAAACGGCTCCGACACACTTCTCGACTCGGGACACGTCACAGTTGTCAGCCACTAGCTCAGCTTCCCACTCTGTTCGAAAAAAGGGACGGACTCTTTCACCAAGTCACAGAGACACTATCGTTCATTTTATATAGAAATCGACAATTATACAAACATACCGTAACAATTTCTTACTGAAGCCCGTATTAGAAAACCTAGTCGGCTGCTTGGGTGTGTTAACGACTCTGCTATATAATACATACTGTGGAATGAGCAGCTTGCGGCGCTGTCGTAATTAACTGCGGCAGAATATCGGTACGTGTTCTTCGCAGGGTCTACAAAAGCCGTTTGATGCACATGGTAATTCGCATGTGCAAATCCTCCGCCCGAGTACGACCTATTAGGTAAATACCCTCGACCCTTCTCCGCTACATAACTCGGAAGCAGCAAAACAACCGTCTGAGGCATCTACGATTATATCGGCAAAACCCATGCCAGAAGTTACTCACTGAGAAAACCCACTGAAATAGCAGCTTCGTGTGTAACCTGTCTACTTGACAAAGAGTTATTCTTCCAACAGCGTTCTGACAACATTAACTATCTGGCTCGAAACTTATATTCAGTCATTATTTTCTTAAGCCTCGACATTTTAACGGTTTTTTCGCTGTACTATATCAGCCTCATTCGTGTACCCTTGTTTTCTGAAGTCTCAAGCGAGAAGCGATAGTAGAACAAAGAGGCACTTTACGATAACATACAATGCGATCTATTTGCAAACTTCTGGTTGTTTTTTTTTCGTCCAGCAACTATTACTGCTTTCCGCTGTAAGCTACAAGTTAGCGCCAGGGAACGAGACGCTTTGATGGCGCTAGACGCCGCCGTTTGATCTAACGATTTCTTCAGCAGTATCTCTTTGCGAATCGAGTAGATTTCGAAACTGACGGCTGAGGATTTCTATTGTTTATTTGAGGAACGAGTTCGATAGATTAGCCATGATCTGTTTGACAAAGGCAGTCGTCGTTAAGTCACAATAGATAACCGAATTCCAATGCGAAACAACCCGACTTGTCTTATCACAGGCAAGATGGATACATAATGCTTTACTACTGCCGTTTCTCCGATGTTATTCAGTTCAGAAACTATCAGTCATATCCGGTGTTCATAATACACCTGATGTGTATATATATATAGATAAATTTTGTTGTCAATGGATCAACCGTTTTTCTAAATACATTGCTTTAAAATGCTTTAAAGCCTAGTTTTTATCAGCGCACCACAGCATATAAAACCGTACTGATGCAAAAAAAAAAGTCATAACTACGTTTTAATAAAAATTTGGACAACTATAGAATGCTAATAACATTATTATTATTACCCAGTGGTCACAGAAAAGCAAATATGGGCAAGAGTGCTAATTGGAGTAATGATCGTCATCTCTTTATTGATTTATATCGGAACAATGACAGCTAGAGCGCCATGGGTAGCAACAATAACAACAGCAGCAGCAGCAGCAGCAGCAGCTATCAACATCGTCATGCATGTGATCCTTCTTACTACTGTTGAAAAAGGTGGTTCTACGAAAAGGTCAATAGAAAGCTGAGTCCCCGGAGCACGACCTGAGGCCATGCCCACCGTTTCCGTCCCTCGCGCGTCGAGTGAGACACGGCCCTCAATGTAAGATACTGCGCACCATCTACGCGATGGTAGGGCGTATGGGGAGGGATATTCCAACTACCAGCCAGATTGATCTGGTCTTTTCGTGATCCACACACCGAATCCGAGTCTCATAGATCCCCAGTTGTATGCCTTACACCCCTTTCATCGTATGCCAGGTCTACGCACGGGAGTCAGCGTACAACTGGTCTTCGTTCCATCGTGTTTTCCTCACCTATACACGAGCCGTGTACGCGTAAGGGGCTGCGCAATTCTACTGTGTAGGAGCCAGACGGATATAGAGAGGCCTCAAAGCCTTTGCCAACCTCAGCTACGAGCAGATGGCCTTTTTTTTGGCCCATAGAATTATTCGACCACCATTCGACTTTTCGCCGGGATCATCGTTGGTGGAGTCCGCCGTCAGGCGAACAATCATTCCTACGCTTCATCCAAGGTTCCCATGACCAAACGGCGAAGATGATGATAATGATCGAAACGGTTTAGCCTGCTTCAGCGACGTTATTCCACCAGCGTTAGCGGTTGGGCAGCAGTCAGGCAACAAAAGTACTATAAGCGAACAGTACTATAGGAAATCGTGCAAAAGCCCTCCGGCGGTTTCCATGGTCCCTAACCTTGTCTTGTCACTCCCACTGCCTCTTATAGTCATCGTACCCCACCAGCGCTGCTATTAACGCTTTCTCCTGTTCCCGTTGTTATTCATACTGCAGTTTTAATAATATAATAATGCGTACACAAGTGTGACAGGGTGCTTGCAAAAGAGAGTCTGCGGGGTTTTTCACTTACGATCAGTAGGCATTTATCTGTCTAGATATTTTTATGGAATTATTTTCTATTTTTATTAGTATTCTCTAGCTGAAAAACCTTCGCCCCGTCGATTTCTCAACGCAGGAAACGAGTTCATAACGTCTGAAAAAAAATGAGCCGAATTTGTATCGACAAAACGAAATGGTCAGACATTCCGAATACGAGGAAACAATCCAACCATATGTTACCACCGAAAAACATCGGTAGCTTTCCTTCCGAACCAACACAAGATTGAACCGCTAGAAATGGTCGCAGTTATAGTAAACTCCGAACAAAGGCTAGCGCGCTCCAGTGGCGGCTTCACGGGCCACGTGAGAAGTTCCAGATGTTGATGAACTGCGTTAAAACAAATGAACCAATAAACAACAATTCTAGTAGTAAAAAGAAGCAACAGCAGCAATATAAAAGAAGGTATCGCGCTTAAGCGTCTTACGAGAGCGACCGTGGATCGCCCAATATGGTTAGGCGCACCTTGGAAGCTGCATTTGGAGTGCTGTGAAACAACGGATCGTAGATTTATATGGCATATAGAGCTATTACAATCTCCCTAGTCCATAACGGGTCGGTTGCAGTCTACATACGATCGGTTTCTTTTTTTTTCAGTCGCTAGTTTTGAAAAGGTTGCCGGCCCATATAGCTTTTAGGGTCTATATAGAGTTGCTAAGAAAAAGTGCAAGTAACCAGATTTGTTTTGGCGTAGCTTCGAGCCGTCTGGTGGGTGTATCAGTCTAGTTATAAACGACGATTTAACGGTTCAAAAGTTGAGTGTGCAGCTTTTTCTGCTGTATCGAAGTCGGTGTTTTGTGATGTTCTTTTTATGATGCTTTTGCTTCGAGCCGATTCTATTCCGCCATATATTATTCTATTAATGCCTTACGAAGATCAGCGACACGCAAAAGGGCCGCAAGTTCACTATCTCTGCATATGTTCCAAGTATCTGCAATGCAAAATACATCCGTATGTAGCGCGTACGTACAGCTGCGTCACAGCTGGGGAATTATATTTGGAAATACAACTAGAAGGTTTCTACATCCCGTACAACAGTCACATATGACTAGCTGGGCTCCAAGTCACTTTCTTGCAACATAAAAATGACACTGCTTCACTAGAGTGAATGAACGACAAGTGCGCAAGCTCTCTTTAGTTGATTCAATGTGCGATAGTGTATGGGATAATAGGCTCGCCAACTATCGCTGGTTCAAAGTCCTAACACCGGTAAACAAAAGACCTGCGACCTCTTAGGTCTGTTGGAAAGATCTCAGATTAGTCCAGCGACGGAATCCTTGCAGCGCTTTAACCGACAGCGAATGGTTACTCTGGAGACTTCACTGAAAGTCAATTCGAACAAATGTCACACGTGACAAGCTAAGAGGATGCCGGTACAATAAATAGATTGTTACTTTTTACCATTTATTTCAGTTCCGTCTGCCTGTTCAAGATCAAACAATTACGACGTAGTCAAAGATTTCCATGCAGAATAAATATTGCTGAACCATACTGCATTGCACCAGAAATAAACCCTTGCTTCGAGTCGTGTGCCGCTTTGCCTGAGAGTATAAAAGTGATCTGCGGCCTGCAGCTTTCGACTGATTTACTGTTTTTCAGTTGGGCTACTTTGAAGATAGTATTAACCGGTGTTTCAAATCTTTTGTTACCGGATGCAATGAAATAGTTCCGGTTGGTCATTTTCGCACAAGCCGTGCGACGGGCCTCGAATACTGCAATGAACCTAATAAAATATTGTTTTCAAAATGTGTACAGCTTGCTCTAATTTGTTTGCTTCATAGCGGTGCCGTAAGCCCGTCTAGTAAAAGAACAGCGGTTGAAATCCGACGTCAGGAAGCAGAGCATGCATCAGCGAAACCTCCTGGCGACAAAAACCTCTATTCTTTAGTGGATGTATGCCGTTATTCTTAGTATTACAAAAACACTTAGCCCATCATTTTTCACTCAGGAGGGTAAGACTAATGTGGGGCCTTACTTATCTGTCAAAACATGTTTATGTGCATGTCCTACTCCATGCAACACAATAGTGCCACAAAAGTATCATCACCGCGACGATAGGATCCGATTACTTTTCATAGTACGGCATCGTTACTGTATTCGGTTTCGTCATGAAACGGAAGAATAACGCATAGATATTAGTGATAAATAATAGGAAACACTACCTTGTATTTCAAAGCCATAATACACCACGAAACACAACTAAATAATTACACTGTCAAAGACAGATCTCCCTCACCCTTTGTTGAACCTAAATATTCACTGCGCGATAATGCATCCTTTAATACGCGCTGCATCTAGAGCTTGTGATATATGCCACGACACGGATCGGCGTCCGGATCCATATGGCCTGGCTATCGGCACTCGTATGGGCAGGATAACTGGTGGAGCTGTGATCACAGACTGCTCTAACCTAAAACATTATCGGGGAAGAAGCTTGTTTTCCTTTTTGAAACGTAAAGGTTCACTATGAGGGATTCAATTAATCATTCGCCGGATTCGCGTTTGACAACAGGACATAATTTGTTCTTAGGGTTTATTATACACATCTCATCGATTAAACCTGCTTCTGGACCCCTGTTAAAATTGTTCGGCACGAGCGGCGGTCATGCACGTCTGCAAATAAATACAGCGACCGCGAACGCAGAGCCATCGTGCTCCTAAGCTTGACGACATGAAAAATAACACGACAGCACGTTTAGCATTAAATTTGCCCTTGTATTTGATATTAATACTTCACACATATTTACCTCGCTTCATCGACAATTAGGCTTTTGTGGGTACATATTCTTGAGGAACATCGTTTTCGACCCTGCGAGTTCAGAAACAAAAAGGCGTTATCCATGTACTGTATGACGCCTGCTAAAGCGGGGATCAATAAGAGCTGCGGATCTTCTATTGCAAAAAAAACTGACTATTGTGAAAATGAGCATGTGAATGAATCAGTCACACGAATATGCTCTCCGTCTGTTCACTACGACATAACTTCTACTGTGATCGTCTTGCACGCTTCGTGCGCGTTCCTTTCTTCGCGTCTGCCCCTCGCGACAGGCGCGACAAGAGAGGTCCGTGACCTAGTACAAGTACAATGCAGCTAGTCACTAGCCAACTTCCGCCTCGCTGCTGCTGCTGCCGATTTAAACCCCGCCTAGCCCAGCATGTTTACACTGACGTTCATTGCAGTTTCCACTGTGTGTCTATAATGACAATACTGGGATAACGTGTTTAATAATTCGCAGGAGCAACGGCAATGAGAATCACGAAATGACTGTTAACGTACGGCATCTACTGTTCTATATCCGCCAAATAGTTCCTGTGCGGTGGCTAGCAGGCTCGCAAAAAAGACCTCGTTGACTGTTCAGAAGACACGTTGCCTTCGGTAGACTTCGGCTATAACAGTACTTACTCATTGGTCATTGCTGTCCTCCTACTTCTGCTGTTTTTCTAGTCTATAGTAACCATGCCGAGTTGACACCTCTGCTGTTAGGCGAGCGCTTTTATCACCACAGTAAAACATAATTACACATTAGGGACGTTGAGGTATTTCTACGCCAGTGCATTACTGCTGTGGCTTGTTTTTGTGATTGTCCCACTATTTTCACCGACGTGAAATTGCATATAACTACAGCGTTGTGGGAGTGAAATGCTTTGTGATATATTCTGGGAGAACTACAATAGAGTATAAAATATAACATATCCGTAACTTTTACAGCTCTGAAGTAATCATCCACGCTGACGAAGATAGAACACCGATAGAACAACCAAGTCAGTGAAGAGTCACGATATAACTGTTCGCGCGCTCAGAACCACTACTGCCGCATCCCCTGTCTATTCGGTGGTTCTTACTGTGATCTTCGATATCATCAGTACTTAGGGTACGATACGCTCTGTAGTCGCTGCTGACAGTATCGGAACGACTGGCGTCCACAGTAGCACATACTGCAATTTTCCATTGTTACCGTCATTATTTGAACATCTGGAAGAGAACTATCATCACTACGGATGCACGAGGTCTGCGTTTTGCTTACACCATACTACTGGGACCTACCCCATCGGTCCCTCTTCGTTACACTAGAGAATTGTCGGCGGCTACGTCTGCGCCTGTTGCAGTAACTCCGTTTTACTCGGCAGTAACCACCTGATAACTAATCAAAGTTATCGAGAGTTGCTCAAAAAAAAATACTCGCAAAAAGATTGAAGAAAAGTAGGATCATGTGGAATTGAGCGGCGAAGAACATGCATTTTGGTATGTTAAACACCCTTGCGTGTATGTTATACGACAATATTGCATATATTGTAATACCATATGATAGCATTACATATTGGGACCGTTCGAAGTTCACGCAACGTGACCAACAAGCGCCGGGAACACTGCTCAATAAAAAGGTAAAGAACTTGAAGCCTGGAAGGGCAAAAGTGAGAAAACCGAGCTACAAACACGTTGATGCATATTTCAAATACATTGAGTTGTACAGCTGTTAGAGAACTTACGAAGCGGTGTTGGAACCGATAAGGGGTAAAAGCAACATAGTGCTTTGCCTGCCAGACTAGCGCGTTGAGAACTAAACAGATGTGTACAATTTAGGTGCAGGTTAAATAAGACGTTAACAAATATATTTGATATGTACACGTATATATGTTGAACAGCGTATGCTTCCGTTTCCGACAAGACCTATTACGTTTTCGAATACCCAAGAGAGCCCATAGATGTAACTGGCGCCGTGTTTTTTTAATATTAATCATGTCATCAACACTAACGACTCGTATTTGTGTCTGGCCGCCCAACGAGTTCGAGGTGATTAGCGGGTCTAAACCTAGTAAAGGCAACCCTCGACAAGTTTGCACAGACCATTTCGTTAATAAAACTTAACCTGCACCATTGTCGTAGCTGCTCGATAAGATTGTCGGGGACACTGGCGAATATAAAAATAGCGCTTGGCAACTCGCAACTTATAACACACAGCCTATAAACGCGTTCAATAACATATGTTTTACTTCATAATTTCCCGACAGAAAAGAAGAAGCAATAACAACTACCGTAGCCTTTTGAGTACGTTGAAATGATGAAGCCGGGGCAGTGCATCCTTTGTTTTTACTGCAACGGTTATCACAAATACAAAGCTTATTGAGACTTCAAAGGATAGCGGACGCATAACATATGGGCGTCACACGCCTGCTATATAGCTAAGTACGGACTTCATTATTACCGAATGACACATGTCGTCAAGTCAGATAGTAATTACGTTGACATTATAACTCACAAAAATTGCCATGATCAATAGCGCTGTGATTGATGCTACTGCCTTCATTGCAGAAGCCCACATCTACGGTTAATATGTAAGAAAACAAGGGAACAAAGAGCTGCAGCGCTTGAAACGGGCTGTCTGAAACAATTATACTCAGAACGTTTAACCATCGGGAGGGGGGAGATCTCCATTTCAATCTATCGTGAGCGCGTCATACGATACAGCCCTGAAAAAAGCGTAGTTTACGTGCGTCAGCGTAAGATGGGGAGCATTCTACCGTAGCCAGTTGCAACAACACCATGTATGGAGAAAAAAATCATAGGTTAAAATTGATTTGCCACTTGAAAAAAATAAAAAATCGATAAAAAGTCACTCGTAGGTCGCACGTGGGCAAGTGGGTTGACGATGTGGGTTTGTGGTCGGTAGTTTAATGCAGGTAACGGGAACATAATCGTAATGTACCATGAATGTACCCTGCCTTCAAGAAGTGCAAAATGAAGAAAATACAAAATCATTTATATATTAGTCGATCGAACTGTATAATCGACATAAACAATGGCAGGTGCAATGGTGGTAGGGACTGAGCTGGAGTGTGAATACTTTGCCTTACCAGTGCTTTGTTTAGATATTTTTTTGTTTTTCTTTCCTACACTGCCAATGCGCAGCATCAGCCCCAATGCCTAAAAGTCTGGCTATCTGGCGAACTCTTGACTCGGGACAAAGTGGCGCTCACATTAAATACGTCACGGCTTCTTTCTACGATTCAAAAAAGGATCCCGGATCATGGTAGCTGTACGCTGGAATCGAACAATGAAATTCAAAGCTATCATGGAAAACAGTTTCCAGCATAAGTTTTATTTGTAGAGAGACGAGAACCATTTAGGGCGAAGGAACGCAAGACAACAGAACGAAATATCATATTCATGCCGCATTTAGTGATTTTTCAGTTTTAGGCCAGCATTACAGTCAATGACTATGATATAACCAGTATATTTTAGTGAAACATATATACTTCTCGTTATTTTTTCGCATAAAGGTGATCGTGTTAGAGGAGACAGCGACAGTAAAGAGTGCCTCGAATTAAGTTCCCCAAGATATGTGTCTTCAACTGGAGAGGCTTGTAGTTCGCCGTGCTAATCTAAGGGTACACATGATTCGATCTGAATATGCTGGAAGCCGTTAGGTAAACACATAGGGAGACCCAGAAAAATTACTTGTATCCCTGCTATAATCCATAAATGGTCAATTGAGAGTTATAGAACAGAGCTTCTTTACTAATCTAATCGCATCATCAATTTGCACCTACTTAGGCCCTTTACTAACTTAGACAGCAAGGTCCTGCTATCTTGATTACATGCACATTTAGTCTACTATATAAGTAAGGAATGAGGGACAACAGCCTTAACCACCAGTAAGTCAGAAAATCTGATTACAGCGAGGCACTGCCCAACAGCATCAAAGAGCTAAAGACGCATAATGGACTAAAAATATAAATATCTATAGTATCTATATTTAAACCGTATAGTTATGTTATCGATGAGCCAGGTTATAGTTTGCTAAGATTATTTTCTAGCTGTTTTAGTTAGCGCGATTTCCTTTCAATTCGCGATGAAAGCTTTCCGCTCAACAAAAGTGTTCATTAATTGATTCGTGTTTGATTTTTTTCCCTTTTTTTTGTTTTTTACTTTATACTTTTTTTTAAATTTTTTATCTGCCACTTATTGTTTACTAACTAATTATATCTATCTTTCCAAATCTATATGTCTCTCGTATTCAACACGTGATCTTTTGTTGTGCTTTCTATGCCATCCTTCTATATGAGTACACGCCCAGGAAACGTCAAACGAGTAAAGACAGAGTGCGCGAGAATTCGAAAACGTCAGCCGAAACGAATGAACCTAGCCTCAGCATTTGTTGATTATAGCAGTCGTTGGCCGTAACTGCGATATTTTCGGTGGCAGCAGCGAAATATCGACGACAAAAATTACAACGACTGCTATGACGGCTAGACAGAAGGAGCGTGCCATAGACGACGACCGTATGGATAGTGTGACAATTCGCAGTGGCAAATATCGTGTAATTAGATTGGAGTTTGCAGATACGGTGCCCAAGCGTCGCTTGACATAGGCATGGCGTCGGATCGCGCAGCATCATGTCATGAAAATCGCATCGAGGACAAGAAAATGCAGCAAGTGATCCCAGTAAACTGGTATAGCGGTGCCAGCCTATTTAGGACACCATGCTAAGTATCAACCGAGCAAGCGCTGCTCTTATCATGTGGCTGGTATTGGGCACAGGAACTCACGTGTCTGATCCAGGTAGGTGTGATGATGGATAGAAAGTGGCAATAGTGTATCTACTATATGCCGGTTACGCTGCTACAGATAACATCGCTAATAAATCCACGGCATGCGCAGTGTACCCAGCACAAAACTAATTAACAGATCTAACAAGTTGGGGAATTAACTAAGTCGCTTCTTTGATTTTTCAACGGCAATAAAAGCCACTGCTCTTCTTCAGTCTTGTTAATTTTAATACCGGGACATCGTCGTCAGTTTGGTATTGATGACCATACTATTGCTCTGCTGTGCTTCGTGTATCATGGCGGGCATCTTCACTGCACCCGGTACGGACAAACGACAAGGGATGTATCTGATATCGTTCAGCAGTAACGGAAAGGCAAGATAACGATATTCGGTTGCCATCTACGCTTTAACCTTGCCGCGGTTATCAAAGCGCGGTACTATGTTTTGAAACGAAGAGCGGCGACAGTTTTAACCGGTAGAACGGGACACTGTAGACAACCATCAAGCAGTGCTGAATCAGAAATAAATAAACACGTTCGAAGTCTGAGTATAAACACTGCTAAAATGCTATAACGAATAAAGTAAATAATAGTAATATTATGATAATGATAATTCTAGATTATCAATCAAGGGAGAATATATATATATATATGAATGTTTAACATATTAATAACCGTAACGATCTTTTGGGTTCTTTCCTGTAAGCTTCCTTTCTAAGGTTCTTTCCTGAGAAATTTTGCTCCTATTAGAGAACAAGTGCCGCCCGTCACTCGTCTACGCTGCGAATATTAATGGCGGCCTTTTACACCGTAAGCTTATGTGGTACAGAGTTAAAGAAGAAAACCAGTGAGATGCCAGAATGCGTGTCCCAGAAATGGTCCGCTGAAGTGGGCTTTAGAGACTAGCCAAAGATAAATTTATTATTAACATTTATAATGAAGTTGACAGCAATGACAAAGTAATTTATATGCTTCTGCCGCTGGGGTACGGTATCTGTCAGCTATCCATAAGAAAGTGTACGTTGCGTTTCTACAAGGAAACGACCTTTCATTGAACAAATATATTGTAGCAATCGTTTATAATAATATATTCCGCGCTGTATACGATCCCGAATGTGATAAAGTCCGTACCCGTTTTTTCTTTATAATGTAATAAAGTTCAATTTCATAGCATTAAGACACCCGAGGGTATCCTTTAAATGAGAATGTCAGTATCTCTCGTTCTGTTTATAAGAAAAACATGCTCGCTGAGCACAGCTGCCAATGAACGGATTCGTAATATAGAGAACAAAAACGTGTGCAACCGCCCATGCTTGTCCGCACCACACACAAGCATCCAGGCAGACTTACGGACAAAAAATAGAGACAAAATGCTCACGTCCTCAAAACAATCACTAACATAGAAAAAAAATACCCCCAACAAGCTAGTAATATGGAAACACGGAGCCAGCGAACAAACCAACACTAATAATTATCCTCCCCCGCGAATTGGTTCTGAAACAAAGCAATACGCGTTGAAAAACGGTTTACGCCGTCTTTTTAGCTTTGAAATCATGCGCTCAGGTTGAATGCTCGTACGCAGACACTCTCGCATTTACACATCGAGAAAAACCCTTGAATGATCAACCGGGAAGATTTACACTGGAGGAGTCAGG
Source organism: Varroa destructor (assembly GCF_002443255.2). Taxonomy (NCBI): domain Eukaryota; kingdom Metazoa; phylum Arthropoda; class Arachnida; order Mesostigmata; family Varroidae; genus Varroa; species Varroa destructor. Next base: position 45,699,915 of record NW_019211457.1, on the reverse strand, counting down.
TCGACAATGCAGCTTAAACGCGTTAGAGCTATCTATAGTGGCAGGCGCACGCTTTCGCCCTGCTCAGTAGGCGTGGTAATGATGATGGCGGCAATAACCTTATTATTAAGGAGAGGATCGGGCACTTCGGCGATGACTCCCTATCACAACTTTCATCCTACAATATATGGAGATAATATTTCGATCGACGACGTAGCCATACAGTTCTGCAGAATAGCGGCAGCTGCTGCAAAAGCATTAGCGGAAATGCTAACGCAAGCAGTAACGACAGTCCACCAACACCAGGGCCAAGCACGATCAGCGTCAATTAACTAAGGGAAACGCCCGAGAAGTGTCTCTCTCTCTCTCTCTCTCTCTGTGTGTTACCGTTCTCTCGTCACCTTAACACGTATCCGGCCTGCTCTGTCAGTTAAAAAGTGAGTGACATGCGGAAAATATACGCAAACAAACGCAAAATTAGTACTAAAGAGTGTACACAGTTTGCTTTGACCTAGGCAGCGCAATTGCAACAACCCTTATAATAGAAATCATATGCATCGTTGAGCAGATTCACGTTACGCTCACTAAATCATGTGTAAAATACAATTTTTACTAATCAAGTATATGTGTTGGGTGTGTTATTTAGATGTACTAACCTATACAGACATAAACAAGAAATAATTAGAAAAATGTTTTTCGCATTCTACGGATGAGAGGTTGTATCTACAGTTCAACGGTTTCAGCATTCCCTAGATAAAAGATATATTAATAGAAGTCGATTTAGCTATATTATCCTACCTAAGACGTAAATTGACAACTTCCACTGAGAAGCAGACAAAGTGGGCTTAAGTTAGCACTTGATTTGAACAACAGTCTTCTATTACTATGTATTGACCAAATAGGATGAACTGGCAATAGTGGGTACGACAGTCACTTGAAATGACGCAGAGTCGTGGCGGGTCGGCTCTTCCCCGAATATCCGCTCGACTTTCTTGCTGGTTCTGCCGCCGCCTCGCAGGTAACGTTTCCAAGAGCCGAACCTTCTGCTGCCTGTTTTTGTTGGGTATTCGCTAACCTAATCCTTTTCAGGTGCATAGGCTCCCACAGTGCTACCGTCAGCGCTCTCCTTATATTTCTTCGCGGCCCATCTCTAGTCACAAATACCGAGTTTCGACTTAAATCCTAAGTATAGCTTCGTATAGCTTCGTACAGCCAAGAAAATTGTGCTTTATTCGTTCCTTCGTTTAACGTCAACAGATCCCCTTCGCCCCTTACACCCTTAAGTCCCTGACGAACTATAAAGTTGCTAGCTCCGCTAAAGGTTTCTAACGGAATTCCCGTTTTTCCTGGCTTTGCCCACGCCACACAGCGTCATTTGTACTTCAACTTCGAGCGAAATTCCGTAATATCCATACAATTCGTATATAAATGCCAATAGGAGTATTATTCCATTCGAAAAAGTCTCTCTTTGTAATAATCTGATCAAGTTGATTGGAGTGAGCGACATGGGCATGGAACGTTTTGAAGCGTTGTATTCCTCGCGGAAGACAAATGAACAAATGCATTGAAGCTGCCTACTGCCAGCGTGATTTTCATTGTCGCAAGGTCTCGCTTCCCCATGGACATGATCAGAATATTCACGCCTTAGTTATGCCCAGAGCGTAATACAATAATGAACACACATAAACGTACACTAGCAGATCTCTCCTAGTCTTAACTCGGTTTTATTTTTTCCCCGCCTGTTCTTGAGTAGGCGCTGATAGCCGTTAATTTTGGCAGCACTCGGACTTCATAATTCGCGCTGGCGACAGTGGTGATGGCGAAACAGCCGGCGGTGCTGATCGTTGATCGAGGGTTGCTCCCATTCTTGCCATCTCTGAGCGACTGTCACGTTCGCTCTGGTCAACAGACGCTATAGGTGGGTGGTACAACGCTAGCGACAGATCACTGGCGCGGTGTCCATAACCGTAAGACAAATGGCTTTTTTGTCCGGCCACTCCGTCTCTCTTTATGTTCGAGTAAAGTTTCATGCCAAGTGTCAAAAATTGCCAGTGGTACACTTTTTGTGGCGAGATGATCAGAGCGCTAGCGATGGGATAAAAGCGATTCCAGTACTTCCCCACCGGCGCCCACCAGTTCAAATAAAATCATATGTTGCTGCTTAACTTGTCCAGGCTATTATGTCATCATCATATTATATAGTGGATAGTAGATGCACTAAGTGCAACTTGCAGCTCGAGAAAACGCAATAGACAGTGGCAAAATATTTGGTGTATTAGATGTAGTTCGAACAATTGCCGGATCTATTCACGGTACCTTTGTCGGTCAGTGTCTCGTAAATGCGGTGGGCTCATTGTGTATATGATAAATACACATCAGTATGTATTCATGTTTCGAAGTTAGCCTCACAAGATGAGAAGTTTTGTTTCGGTCTTGTAAGGCAGGGCAATGCTTCTTCTGACAACAGTGAAGACCTAGCCGAATGAATCAAGCCTAAATGAGACAGAAGAGCAACCATAATAGCAGCGTGCAAATATTGATAATGCGCTCGCGCATCCATTCATATATGCACGCACACAGGCACACACACACATAGAAAAACGCCCATTGCCCCAACGTTCTCTCTAGCCCAGCCCACATACGTTTCAGTGACAATGACGTAACTACGAGTATGCTTTGCTCTGAACCCCTTTTACTTACCTAGCCCGACGGCTGTGCACCTTATCGAAGAACACCACTACGCACAGCAGCTGGATACGACCATCAGTGCACTTGATTCTGCCAACTTTCTCTTCCGCACCCTAAATAGATTGCGATTGCCAACAGGAAGCTTTACTCAAGTAGTTTCTTCCTTACCACGCACTCGTTACCCGGCTTGTTGCCTATTTGCGACTTCCCTTATTTTTTTTTTTATCTGTGACCCACCATATCACCTAGCACTGTACTCCAAACGTTTCTGACCCCGCAACTGGCCATTGATATTCCTCCACATTAACTTCAATGTAATTGGCAACGTTGTAGCACGTAAAAAGGAGCGTAAAATATATACAAAGCAGCAGAACAGAGGAGACACTCGGAACCCGTGACGCGATATTGATGCCAGCTGAAAAGGTGCCCTCCACAAATACCGACCTCTCACTACTGACGCTGAAACTGCTTGTTCACTCAACAAACGCCCGGGAAAAATACGATACAAAACACGAATTAGTGCCAACTGCACCGGCGAATTCCTTTAAGACGAACTTTTGTGCGACTTACGCTCGTTTAACGGTTTCTAGTGGCACAACGACGCGGGCCGAATATTGCAACCCAGCCCGACAACTACGTGGAACGGGGGTAGAGGCGATTAATAGCGTTTGACCACCCCTTAGTTGTTTCTTGCTAAATTTGTTTAAGCATAGCCTTACTAATACGTCACCAACATAAATGGACAAGGGCGCATTACTCTGTAGCAAATATTATTCGAGATACTCCATCGGGAACTCAATGTGGACCACTATTGCCCATCACTTTACTGCACTGGTGTTCACCGTTGACTCTCTGTTGTCTTCGTCAACTTCTTATTTTGCCGTTACTGTTTCCGTTCAATCAGCAAGGTTCGTTTTTTTGCGCGGCAATTCACGCCGTTGTGATTGTTGTTGTTGTCGTCGTCACCGCCGTCGAGGATGACGACGATTACAATCACGCCTAGTCACCAGCGACCTAGACGCAGAAGCGTCGCCGTTCGTTCTTTCTGTCTCGTTTAAGTCAATGGGATATTTTTGTTTGCACTAGACATCTATCTAGTAATGACAGCAACGTAACCTACGCCGTTGTTACACTGTTAACGAGCCTTTGTTACGGCCAGCAGCTAGACGGTTGCTGGTCGGCCAACGACGCCGCCGGCGAGACCAGGCGTTGCTGAGGCGCTTGTGGTAACAACATGAACACCATCCACCAGCATTGCTCGCTACGACTTCAGTGTTCAGCACTCATAATTCGCTTGCAGCCCTCTTTTGTTTGTTGAGCTATTGCTCTCTGCAGTATTGCCGGCAGCCGTCTTCGAGGACCGCACTAGACACACAATAGACGACGATACGGCACACAGCGGCCTGCCAATCAACCCGCCAGGAGGACTACACATAGCCGCCCTATAGCTGCAGTGCCTGGTTGTTCTCGCTCGTAGGCACAGCACAGGAGAGACAGAAGGGTCTGCTGTTAGTCGCGCCTAGCTGCTGTTACTGCCTATGAGAGGATGACGGGTTCGGCAGTTACGATGTCTACGAGGACTCTTGCTAGCTCGATGTTTTTCTGCTGCTGCTGCTGCTGCTGCTGCTGCTGCTGCTGCTGCTGCTGGGACTCCGACTACTGCTGCGGCTGTCCCAGCCGCTGCCTCATTTTTGTGCCCTCCTCTCGCTAAACGAGTGCTCCGTGCTGCTGCTGCTATTCCATTCACTGGACAGATAGACATATAGCTCGTACAGGGTGATACAGTTTGCTTACTAGCTATGAGCTCGTAGCAACAGAAAGCGCCACTATCACTCGCTTGAGCAGTATCAAGCAACTGAGTGGGGAGCAACCGATCACTGCTGCCGATGACGAGCAAACCAGCACAGCAGGATCACGATATTACAACGATTTCAATCTAATGCCATGTATGACTGTTACTGCAAGCTCGCTGCCCCTGCGCCTGCTGAGGCTGGCAAATGCGGTCAGTAGGAGGCCAGCACAGGCAAATAAAAAGTAGGCAATTCATTCCATACCAACATTACCATCGCATTGACACTCCCACACAAGTAGAGGCCTCTGGAGCACAAACAGTGAGCGCTATTGCCCAATGAGCACACGTAGTACTGTCGCCGCCATCTTTCTTGTTGTCATCCCTTCGATGCCACCTCTCGCCGTTGCTATCGCTGATCTGGTGATGGAGAGAAAAGGGGCGAAAGCATGGTCTTGCCGTCTGCTTTAAAATTGTGGCGCCGCAGAGAACGCACCGCCGCCGTAGCAAAAATAACTGCACCAGTTATGAAAACTGGGTGCGCTGGATGGATGCACGGTTTTAACGGACCATCCAAGGTGCTGCAAAACACATTTACAACTTAAGTTGTTTGAGTAAAACCTATAAATGGTGAGACGCGAAGGCTGGATGCTTCTCGTTTCCCTCCTTACCACTAAGAAATGTTTGAGTTTTATGTCCGGTATTGGTGTTCAGCATGGCTCTAATCGGTTAGCTTTAAGCACGAAACGAGGTGTGTGTACGCTCGTTTCCAACGTACACCACCTCACGTATCCACAAGTTCAGCGGGAAACCACACTACCATTGCGCTGTCATGGGACCGCTTTCCACACCCCACTGCAAGGAAAAACAATAGAAAAGCGTCTGCATTATGTGGGCATTGTTAGGTCAGGATGAGGAAGTAGCGAAACATAATCGTAATAGATTTATTCACAACCGTTATGATCTTAATGCTACAAAAATACGTTGAGGCGTAAAGAGAACAATGATCACGCTGGCACCGCTTTCCAAAAACAATCCTCAAGGTTAACTAATGCATTTCAGTCAGTGAATCTGCTGATTGAATTGAACTTACTTTCATTTCTAATATCACTTTTTGCCTAGAAGAGATACGCTTCAAAGGACTCGATTAAGCCACACATCCTACCTGATAAAGATGAAATGCTTCGTTCCGGTCGAAGGTTTACGTACGTTAAGCGCAATAAAAAATATCCCTTTCCTGTGTTACTTAACGGGGTGCAACGCATATCCGTGAAAAACACACTTTTTATTTATGTAGGAACAATTGATTTGCCGACTTAGCAATTTGTGTTTATCAGGCTACACTATCAAAGTGAAACAGGCGAAATGACCTGTTGTTGCTTCGAAAACTTAAAAATATCACCTCTATAAATGATAGTCAGTGCAATGTATAACAAAAATGCTTGTTCTGTATAAGCTTGTTAAATACTATATAATATAATAATCATAAAAACATCCAGTTTGTTTCTTTCGTTATTTGTGATACATCCAGCCTTCTTTGGATGGTAATTCTAACTGGCATTGATTAGACCACAGGAATGTACCTGGAAATTTAAGCCAATTTTCTACTATAAATGGGGTTTCATTGAACTTTCCCTAATGAAAATAGTCATCATTTTATAAATCCTTTAAACATGCAATTCTGCCAGTCACACTTCCGTTTGACCGTGCATTCGGTTATCTCAATTCATGAACTTTACCTAGTCAAAGGCCGAAGTGAAATAGTTTATTGTCCCGGTAAAGCTCAGTCAAGCTATTTCCATCAAAGAAACATTTTCGACATTTCCTTAATCAGCAAATGTAACCTTCAAAGCGAAAAGCTTCAATAAAAAAACTTGGTCATTGATTAGTTCGTCGTTTAGAAAAGGCGAAATGGATTAATGAAAAATTAAGGATGCTCACCAAAATTCACTTTGTTACCAAACTAAAAGTTAGGCTAGATTTTGCTATTTTTATAGGAATTTTGATAAATATCTTTACGTTTTAACCGAAAATTAGTAAAAGCAAGTTTTGGGAGAGGCTCAGCCTCGGCGACTGGGCTTGTCCCTTGCAAGACAACTTGCTTACCACTAATCTCCATTTTTCTTTTATCACCTACTTCTACGTATCGCATAATTATGCGAAGTGTCTGTAATAAATAAATTAACTGTACCGTCTCCTCTTCAAGCCAGCCCGGCGCTTAACTTAATAGTCGACGAATTGTCAGCTCTGTAAGTTACACGGTCCCGAACAATCGAAGGTCGAAACTATATCCGCGAAACTATACCAGCCGCGTTGGCTGGAGATAAAGACGTTAAGAAAGGCGCTATTAGGTTGTGCGATTGTTAAATCAACCGAACGTTCAGCGCGAATAAACTCGATTAAAAGTTATGATGCCTTAGAGTTTTGGGTTGCGCGCGATAACTTCAGGTTGATCGTTGAAAACAATCGATGAACGTTGATATGAGAGGAGTATATCAGACAGCTCAGCACGCGTTAGAATTAATTTGCTTAATAATACTGGCACTGCGACTGTTTACAAATTGGCGAAAAAAATTCGAACATAGACTCATAAATTGGGCCGTCGTAACCATCGAACGGTATTTGAATGCGACAACGCTTTCAAGCTATTGTAAACTTCCGGCCAAACTCTGGTTTCGAAATGTATGACAACTGGAACGCGTTTCTCGAGACTTACGCTTACTGTTCGTAAAATGCTTTTTGCGCTTGTTGTTGTGACTACGGAGTACCTCATTAGAATGACCTGGTTATCGGTCTGTGCGTGATATGGTGATTGTGAAGATCGGCGAAGCTACCATTTAAAGAAAGTATCCGGTGCCGTGAGCAGCCACTATGGCCGATCACCGTTTGCTCAAGATGGGTTCACTTCATCAGGGTACGTATTCTGTAGAACAGTTCCGATCAAACAGGCAAGTTGCTGACGTACAGTCGTCGTTACACGCAGTGACCGATTTTACCCAGCTTGGCCTCAATACGAATTTGTATCGCGCCATCTGCAGAATGGGTTTTGCGAAGCCGTCTCGAATTCAGGAGGCTGCCCTACCTCTACTCTTTGAGGATCCGCCAGTGAATATGATGGCGCAAGCGCAATCAGGTACGGGAAAGACAGCGGCGTTCCTGCTCGCTGCCTTGACCCGGGTTCGGCCAGAGGATCGGTGGCCACAGATTCTCGTGATACTGCCCACGCTTGAACTGGCAGAACAAATTGCTCAGGCATGTAAACGCATGCTTATTCATACGCCCCACGTGCTAATCCGGCATGCTGTCCGTGGCCAAGTTTTGAGCCGAGAAGAGAAAGTTACTGAGCATGTTGTAATCGGCACGCCTGGTAAACTGCTCGACTGGACCCTACGATACCGACTGTTCGATATGAAGAAGATTCGTGTGTTTATTCTGGACGAAGCGGACATCATGTTAGCCGAGAGTGGTCATTACGGAAGCGTGATCAACATACATCGACAGTTAAATCTCACGGGAGGATGCCAAATGCTTTTGTTTTCGGCGACGTTTTCCGACGAAGTAATGGAGCTTGCAGATGCCATTATTGGTACGCCATTCGTCAAGCTCACCTTGCGACACGACCAGCTCGCACTGTCGAATATACGCCATTTCTACATGGAAACCCGAAGTGACGAAGAGAAGCTCGAGGCAATTTCTAACCTGTATCAGTGCCTCAGCATTGGCCAATGCGTGGTGTTCTGTCGATCACGCAGCATAGCGAACTGTATAACAGAAACAATGGTGCAGCTAGGCCAGAATGTGGCACAGTTGCACGGCGATCTGGAAACCGCGCAAAGATTGGCGGCAATCGACGGCTTTCGGCGCGGCCACCAAAAAGTCATGGTGACAACCAACGTCTGCTCCAGGGGAATTGACATTATTCAGGTTTCTCTGGTCATCAATTTTGATTTGCCCCTATTCCGTGATAAAAACATCGATCTAGAGACGTACTATCATCGAGTTGGCCGATCGGGCCGGTTCGGAAGACCGGGAACAGCTGTTAACTTAATTCATCCGGAACGAGACTACGAACTTGAAGCCGTTGACCAAATCCAGCAGGTATTTAAGATTGATATGACAAAGGTTGACTTTCACAACGACGATGAGGTTATGGGGCTCATGGAGCACACCGAAGGGGTCCCAGGAGATGCTGGCGCTTAAAAACAGTCCTGGCAGGGAAGTGAGATGATTAATACCGATATGTTACATAATATATTTCTATATCAGATTTCAGCTGTCGTAAGTGCTGCTTTAAGCGAAGGCGACATGGGAGATTAATCAAGATGCGTTTATTCGTAATGGTCTTGGAAATAGACATATGAATTCTGCTGTTCCATAATAAATTCATACACGTTAATTTATCGTGTGTTTTTACATTATACTATTTGTCGTCTTTAGTTACGAAAATTTGTTTTAATTTCAGTGTTTTTACATTATGCTATCTGTCGTGTTTAGTTATGAAAATTTGCTCTAATTTCACGAGGATTGTTACAAGTACTCTTTTTTTTTAAATAAGACTTTTGCCTTGACCTTTTCTGATTTGATGAATAGTCTCTGTTTAACTACGCTTTTCCTGAACCTGTGAAGCCCAGAAATTTAGATAAGTGGCCCTGTTTGTCCACTGTGGCAGCCATGATCCCGCAGACGTTGCGTTTAGCACATGATTTGAAGCACATGAAAAGTTAATCGAATCCCAGCTCGAAGAGATGGCATTCGTCCAGTGAATCAGAAATGGATGGTGGTAATTCGCTTGTGAGATTAGACTAGCTGGAATCTTAAGGTTTTGTGTGCAACGAGCAAATCCAATATTTCTACGGTAAGCGTCAATACGTACAGTCTTCTGCTTGGGTTCCAAATAATCATTTCGGGTTTTTCGGAAACGAATGAGAGGAACGTAAACTGTAGGTTGCTAACAACCAAGGAAGTTTGTAATCTCAATCGTAACTCATCCGACGTGTACACATTGAAAAATAGCTAATTTTCTGTTCATAATTCGAACACGGACTTACAGCCTCCTCCATAAGATTTAACTTAAGAAAATTGACCTTTAAATATGGAAGGTAGAGGACAAAATACTCGCCTTTCATTACCTCTTCTTTGATAATTTGATTAATTTGATACAGATAAGAAGTACATAGAGCGACTCAAATTGGCGACAGGTTTCGTAAAGCGTGTCGAGTGGATGTTGATCGCTACGACATAGACATCATAGACTTTTTTTTTTTTTTTATAAACGTCTATAACAAAATTCCATGAGAAAAATATCTCCTCAAATATATGTTTGGTTTAACAAGGATATTCCGTAAACATATGCATTCTAATTCACTAGATCTCACTATTAGAAAAAAAGAAAGAAAGAATTCTATTTGATTTAAATACACGGTCACCTTACTACAAAACTCAAACGCAGATTGCCATTTTTTGGATGAGTTTTACCAGTAGATATACACTCCATTTGGTTTCGCGTTCATGTATGAGTTAAATTTGAGATTACGTCAGCAATGCGTCTATCGAACAAGACAAAATAGTTGCCTCCAGTTCGATTCTTCAGCTACACTTGCCGAGTTAGCTACTTGTATCCTTTCGCAACCGTCAGAGCGCCTTCCAGATAGTCTGTTACCGTAGTCTAATTAGGGAGGCATGTGCACAACGGCGCCATGTTTCATTCAACCAGAACTTCTCTTTCTCATTTGCTCAGCCCGGTTTCACTAGCGGTGGACTCCTTAACGCAATACGTACGTGCCGCTACTCACTTTTGCTATCTAACTGTATCAGCCGTTGCGTCACGGTCGCCCTTTTTTCGTTGTTTATGGCCAGCTAATATCATTTACCATCTTCTTATTCCAGGTCATGTTTGTCGCCGAGGCTTAGCTAAGTCCCCTGGCTGTTGTAGTCGACACCACGCCAAGAACAACGGTTGCCGCAATGTCATATTCTCGCTAATTTCTTTCTTTGAGTAGTCTCCTGTGTGTCCATTGATTGCTTCCAAAGTCCGTCTAAATCTTTGTTTAATACATAGGTATAAACTGTTCGTATAACTGTTATGTTGCGAAATGGTAGCCTCTAAATAGGTCATTGTCTGCAAACTCTCATTTTTATCCGATCATCGTTACGGTTTTTCCGATAACTTTTTGTTGGCAGCGTTTGGCTTCTTTCTACCTACTCTACTTCTGGGATTTGTTAATCAAGTCGCGCGCTTATGCCGTATATACAATACGACGTAGAAGTAACTGAGCTCAATCTTTCGGCGTCTGCTGGCCTCTGCGAGTGCTAAATGAAGAAATTCTACCAGTGAACGTTCTATCACACTGTCCTCGCTCAATCTGGTTTTTCTCGGGATGTCGCTTCTGCATTTAGTCATGGAGCTCGACGAAGCTGACCAGCAGCGACGGCGGCCGCCAGGAGGGCATGTAGCTCACTCAGGCTCTTCCTATGGTCGTTCCGCGTAACCTCTCCTCATCATACGGTGCGCTAAAGGCTATCAAGCCATCTGTCACCGATCAGACGTCTGTATTATAATGTTTGGCTTCACTATTGGTATTGCTGTTGTTGCCATCGTACTATATCGTATGTCGCGTACAATCGCGTTGTTTCGTATCGAACAACCATCAGCAGTGTCGTCGTGCCCTCAGGCCCACGACGACACCAGCGTTGACCGTCGTTCGCAATACTCATTCGCCGCCCCTGCTCTGCTAGCGGCCGGGCGATGCAGCGGCTGACAAGGGAAGAGCGACTTGCCATGGTGGTCTAATGACATTGACCAAGCACTAGCAATAGATATCGCGCCGGTGTAGCCGGCGAGCAATTGAGGGAGCAGAAGTAAAAACATTGCCGGCGGTGAAAGAAGCAGCGTCAGTTATGTGCTAAGTGTAGCGACAAACCAACACCGACAGCCTTGCCACGTTGGTTCCAAACACAGCAGGGATAGAATCGATGGCTGCTGAAACGGCCGCTGAACGACAGCTTTGCCCGCAGTAGTCACAGCACATCAACTCATACGTCATTTGTGTGGCCACCTGGCGAGAAGTTCGGTGTTGCCACGGCGTTAACAGGGAGCCTGCTACTGGTTCGGGTGCTAGCTGGCGTACGTGCCGCCTGCGATCTGTCGCGTCCACTCATTGGAGAGAGCCACTAGCTGTCGTAACTCATAGCGGCAAAACAGAACTAAGTTATCGATCTCGTTGAGGGTGGTTAGCGGTTTGTTCGGGCCAAGCAGGCTGTCTTTAAACCTGTTTCCCTGTTCGTTTGTATGGTGGTAGCTCGACAAAAATTAAAAACAACTACAATCACAGGTACACGATAAAGCCTGAACGTGCGGCTGGGTACGTTCGATTTAGAGGACGCACAACAGCTAGCGGTGTGCCCCCTAGTGTAAAGGTGCTATTAGAGACTGGGCTAGAGGCTTGTCACCAACGGAGAGTAAGCCACTGTAGAATTCAGTACTTTGGATTTGTCTTGCAATTAAGGGTAAATAGGGTAGAAAATAAGGTGTTCACAACTGTTCGCTTCTTGCATAGGATAAGTGAACGCTGGTGTGAATTTTTCGCAGTCTGATCAGCCTATTGTAACGAACGTCAGTGAAGGCAAACCAAGAAGGATGTCGTCGATTGAGGATACCTTGAATCCGTTCGCGCATTGCCTATCCAACATTGAAATAAACGGAAAGCAGTATCAGTACTACAGTCTTCCGAAGCTCGGTGATGCCCGGTAGGTGCTAATTTGTGCTATATAAACCTGTTCCACATAAATGTACATGCGATAGGCTCTCTATGCAATTGTATTTATACGTGGTTTTACATTGACTACACAGTATCGTGGGTTGAAATCACTCCTTGTTTCCAATTTATCTTCAAGTTTTACGCCTTAGTAATTGTTCCTAATAATACCCGATACCTCGCACACACACTTACAGCGCAGTACAAAGCGCAATGCGCGGATCGGTGTCTTTCAACCGGATTGTATCCTAGGGCCATTCGTAGTGATAACGCCGTTAATTACAGTAATATTTAGTTTTTAGTTTAGTAATAGTAAATAGCAGAAAGATAATCCAGGAGGCCTGCCGAATAAGCTCAGCCAGTAGTCCCAGCCATGTCGAGTCGGATGAGATCTTCCATCACGTAATGGGGATGCCGGTCCTTTTTTATACTGCCAACTCAGCTGGTCCGACCTGCAGTATAAACAACTGCCGCTGTTCTGCACTGTCATGGTTTCGCTCGCAGAGGCGAAACAAAAAAATGACTTTGCTCAAGTAGAGGAGTGAAGTTACCGCTGGAATATTCCTTTTCGCTAGCCGTTAACTTAACAGATGACATAGAGTGTAGAAGAACTATACAGCTGTCGTTAGCCTTACTGAGTTTACTTACAAATGGAGCAATCAACAACACATGTATAATAATCATTAAATCGCTCGCCGGTTTACGGTATTTCGTGCTAAGTAAATACTACCATTTTCTGATCCCAAATCACTAGCTTCACGTCGGCATACAGTCTTAGGTTTCTGGATGCCGCGAAGTTGCATCCTCGTAGCCTGCGTGCGCCCTAAAAGCCCCCCTAGGATTAGTGGGGTCATCGATCGAAGCAAAAGGGGGCGGGCAGCTAACAAGAACAGTCGGCAAGTCGAAGTCAATTAGAGAACCAGTTCGACCAGCATATGGCCGTTTAACCAAACCAGTGCTCAGCTCGAATTTAGCTTGAACACACTAATAAAATAGACCACAAATTGATATCGAATCTGAAAGATACCGACAAACGAAATGGTCCACATACCCGGTATAATGCAATAGACCACGTAGATTTAGTGCCGTCGGCAATAGGAAATATATTGGCTTCACGATAACATTGTCATTAGCTTTGTTGTTTCGGTACAGCACGCGTTTGCCTGCTAAAGTTGGAGACACGAGTGGGCGAAACTGGGCACGGATATCCCTCATTTCGTACTGGGAAAGCCAGCGGTTTAAAGCAATGCTCGGCGTAGGCAGTACCGGACGTAGAGCTCGAAATATTTACTCAGCTCTATGATTATTTGTGTCATTCTATGGGATAATATGACGGCTGGACAAGCCGGATGCGTTGCTAAACGTAGATATATATATATATATATATATATATATATATACATAAGCAAATCATCTGTCGCTATTTTTCCTGGTATGTCTTCAAGACTCGAGCTTAAGACAGCGTTTCTATTATAAACGTAAATGTACCAGGGCGTAGGCTTTGCTTAATAATTAAGTGCCACGGATCTGAAATTGCTGACTAAATAAAATACATGTGTTTTTGTTTCTATTGCAGACAAGACCGTTCCGATCAAAAAGTGAGCTCACTCTTATCTGCATAGCTTGCTCTAGTTGGCTGTCGTTTTGCATGAACGAGACAAAATCAATTCGAATCAATCTCCTAGTCAGATTTAATTGTAGAAATAACCAGACGTACGAGTCCCATGAACGTATTCGAACCGCGACAAAGTGTACTTACTACTTGCTCAGGAAGATGTAACCCCCTCGACACATCGATGCCTTATTCATGGGTCGACTTAAGCTATCGAGGACCAGATTTAGATTCATGCATTGGCTGTTACCCACTAGCGAAATCTTCGGCTATGACCGACAATAATAGCGAAGTATTTGTGCGATTGACAACGACCAGTGATCGACTGAACTTTAGCGTGACCACCAGCTAATTAACTATTGTGTCTATAATGACACATCGCTACCGATTCTGACCTGCGAGATATACAGACAGAGAGTGAAGGCTAAACTTAGGTTCACTGAGACAACATAACGTAAAACAAAGGAACACGTATACAACACTTCAATCCACTCAAAAAAGCAAATCGCCGGTCAGGCTATTTTTGTCCTAAGTGCAATATCGACGGTCCATGTTGCCTATAGACTTGAAATAGAAATAGTTGTATTAATGCAATTACATGGCACTGCTGTAAAAATAATAAATTGTCGCCTACGTTAAGCAAGGACCTTTTATTTCTACGCTTGCAGACACGCCCAAAAGTTTAACAACCCTTTCTAACAAGACTATCGCTTTTCTACTGATTTGTTGTATAGCACTGAGAGAAGCTCACCATCATGCATTAAGGCATGTTCTTTTCTTGCTGCGACAATAGACTATTAGATAATACAAAAAACATAGGGAGTGAGCAAGTGGTCAGTCTTAACCTCCTACTCTTTAAGGGCCTCCATTGGGATGATAAAAAAACCTACCGCGATTTCACATGCACACCTCTAATTAGGTGTTATGCAAGGCAATATTTACGATACGTTCGTTAGTTTCATTTGTGACTAACTTAGTAATTAATTGACTCGCTGTTTGTAACTAAGGTAGCTGCTAGATAACGTTTGCTAACAATTTATGCTTTACCAATGTTTTTAGGTATACAAACTTACCATTTTCCGTACGTGTCCTACTTGAAAGTGCGGTTCGAAACTGCGACAACTTCCACGTGAAGGAGAGCGACGTCGAGGCCCTTCTTGACTGGAAATCCAGACAAGAAGATGGAGTCGAAATCGCTTTCAAACCAGCAAGAGTTTTACTTCAGGTATTTTATTGGATCCTTGTTGCTAGTCCAACAGAATGATGTTGACTTGTGAGCAAAATCTGAAGCAACCCATCTGCTTCTTCAAAAATATCTAAAGGCTAAATATTAAGTGTGATGAACCGCGGCATTTGGTGACTGATGCAGTCAATCAAATTGCGAGAGCTAGATAAACTGAGGGAAAATACAGGAGATTACCGCTTTTCATAACCAGAGTGACCAAGCGATTTTTTTAGAGCAGAGTGAATACTTGAATTGATAAGGCATGCGTTTATAATAATCTCAATTCACGATAATTCGTTTTTCGACGTTTACTTCATAATGAAAGACCTCAGTACCGAACCCCGAATTAACATAAACACTGTATGGTCTGTACGATGACAAGGATTTCACCGGTGTACCTGCCGTAGTCGATTTCGCGGCGATGCGTGACGCAGTCAAGCGTTTGGGCGGTGATCCTCAGATGATTAATCCAATGTGCCCGACCGATCTCGTTATCGACCACTCAGTGCAAGTCGATTTCTCTAACGCACCAGGTAAACATTATTATTATTGCTCCCCAGTGCTGAGTGGGAACGCCTATCATACTTATGTTTCTACAATTTGTAGAAGAAAATCTCGTGCTGCAAGAAAGAACGTCAAAATGGGAAAAGCGTACAAAGCTGAACACGACATTGTATTTTACTAATGTATAAACTAAAGTATTGTGCTGAAACTAAGAAGCGCTTTGATTGTTACTTTTATGCTGTCTTGTTTATTACTTTTCTACTTCGTCATAACAGAGTCTCTACAGAAAAACATGGACATGGAATTCGAGCGGAACGCCGAACGCTTCAGCTTTCTTAAGTGGGGTTCGAAGGCTCTCCACAACCTGCAAATCATTCCACCAGGTTCTGGTATCGTGCACCAGGTTAACCTTGAGTACCTCGCCCGTGTTGTGTTTGCTAGTGAGGCTGGAGTTCTCTATCCGGATTCGTTGGTTGGTGCTGATTCGCATACGACGATGGTAAACGGCTTAGGCGTTGTTGGTTGGGGGGTTGGTGGAATCGAAGCCGAAGCCGTTATGCTTGGTCAGGCCGTCTCTATGGTACTGCCTAAAGTAGTTGGATACAAGCTCATTGGTCAGCTCTCACCTCTGGCTACATCGACTGACCTCGTACTTACGATTACGAAACATCTGCGACAAATTGGCGTGGTGGGAAAATTTGTTGAGTTCTTTGGACCCGGAGTCTCGCAACTGTCATTGGCTGATCGCGCCACTGTTGCTAATATGTGTCCGGAATACGGTGCAACGGTAGGTTTCTTTCCGGTCGACGAAAAAACGATCGAATATCTTAAGCAAACAGGCCGAGATGGAGAAAGCGTTAGCCGAATTCAGGAGTACCTCCGCGCTCAAGACATGTTTCGTGATTATGTCAAGGGTCGGGACCCCATGTTTTCCCAGGTTGTCGAATTGGACCTCAGCACAGTAGTACCTTCGCTCAGTGGGCCGAAACGGCCCCAGGATCGTGTGGCAGTATCGGTTATGAAGCAGGACTTTGAGGAGTGCCTTTCAAACAAAGTCAGCTTTAAGGGATATGGAATCGCTTCAGACAAGATGAGGATTACTGTGTCTTTCGTTTATGAGGGGAAGGAGTACACGCTGAACCATGGATCTGTCGTACTCGCAGCCATTACTTCTTGTACGAACACATCCAACCCGTCGGTCATGCTCGGGGCGGGTCTTCTAGCAAAAAAGGCCGTAGAGAAGGGTCTAACTGTCAAGCCTTACATTAAAACGTCACTTTCGCCTGGATCTGGTGTTGTCAC
Organism: Varroa destructor; assembly: GCF_002443255.2. Classification (NCBI taxonomy): domain Eukaryota; kingdom Metazoa; phylum Arthropoda; class Arachnida; order Mesostigmata; family Varroidae; genus Varroa; species Varroa destructor. The sequence goes on along the minus strand of NW_019211457.1, from coordinate 45,683,062 downwards.
CTACTACCTGCGCGAATCCGGAGTAACTCCTTATCTAGAAAAGCTCGGCTTCAATATTGTTGGTTACGGCTGCATGACCTGTATCGGTAACTCTGGCCCGCTGCCCGAGACAGTCACCGAAGCGATTGAGAAAGGCGATTTGGTAGCTTGTGGCATACTTTCAGGTAATCGAAACTTTGAAGGGCGTGTACACCCGTTTACCCGGGCTAACTACCTGGCTTCACCGCTATTAGTTGTAGCGTATGCCCTGGCTGGTACCGTTAGTATTGATTTTGAAACGGATCCGATTGGTAAGAGCCTTGATGGCCAGAATGTTTACCTCCGGGACATTTGGCCCTCTCGAAGTGAAATCCATGACGTTGAACAGAAGTATGTCATTCCCACCATGTTCAATGAGGTATACGCCAAAATTCAGAACGGCTCTGCACAGTGGCAAGCATTGACAGCTTCTGAAGATCTACTCTATCCATGGGATGAACGATCGACTTATATTAAGCGGCCTCCATTTTTCGACGCAATGGCTAGCGATTTGGCGCCAATTCGCAGCATTGAGAATGCATATGTGCTCGCCAACCTCGGCGACTCCGTTACCACGGACCATATATCGCCGGCTGGATCCATCTCGCGCAATAGTCCAGCTGCCAGGTAACCACAACGAATTATCGATAAGTTTTAGTCGACTTATTACATTTCCATTTAAATAGATAAACAAACTCTTTGATGTAAACGGTTCTAACCAACTACAGCAAATAATTTTCATCTGTAAAAGCTTATTTTGTCTCTACTTTAAATTCTCTAAGTAATTCCTTATACGGGGTTAGGCAGAAAATACCTCGGACTCTTCAAGCGTTTTTAAAAAAGTAAAGCGCACATTTACGTAAAACTTGCTTTCAGCAAGAACACAATTGTGTAGTTCTTACGTAGTTCTTCACACAATTTCTAAACAGTTAATAAACTCTGGAGCTGCAATCCCTGTCGTTTCTGTGCTTCAATAAAACTCACCTAATGAACTTCGTTTTGATGTTGGGAATCGGTGCAAAATATAAAATTATCGATGATCCTTCCTTCGCATGACCTTTGTTCAATGAACGTGTCCAATCTTTCACTGCAAATTACAGGTACCTTGCAAGCAGAGGCCTCGCACCGCGTGAGTTCAACTCGTATGGTTCACGCCGCGGTAATGATGACGTCATGTCGCGTGGCACGTTCGCTAATATCCGCCTTGTCAATAAATTTGTTGCAAAACCAGGTCCTCGCACTGTGCACATCCCGTCGGGCGAAGAGCTTGATATCTTCGATGCCGCTTCACGTTACGCACAAAGCGGGGATCAGCTGATCATTCTGGCAGGCAAAGAATACGGATCTGGTAAGTTCAGCCCTAAATGTCAGGGAAGGATTATAATAGAGCCAGATGGTCGAAATCCTTGCCCTAACCGAGCCACCGGGCTAGCAAGCTCCTCTAGCAGAAATTATCAATATTTGTTTAGGTGTCTGACGTTTACAAGAAATAGCTATTTTGTTGTTTTTTTTTTTTTATGTGAAAATAGTTGCCCGTAGTCCTACATACTATGTATATTCTCCTTTGACTAAACAGGATCTTCACGAGATTGGGCCGCAAAGGGTCCATACCTATTAGGAGTTCGGGCGGTGATTGCGGAAAGTTACGAACGAATTCATAGGTCAAACCTAATCGGAATGGGCATCGTGCCGTTGCAGTTCCTTCAAGGACAGAACGCAGAAAGCCTGGCTCTTACTGGAAAAGAGCAGTTCTCGATTGATCTGACCCCGGAGGCGTTACACGCCCCAAGACAGGTGCGTAAAATGTTCATTGACATAAAAAAACGAGCTAACTGTTTACATAGAGAATCACCTGTAAGATGCTGGTGATTATTTTGCACTTACGTAATGTAGAAGCCCAGCAATGATTCCTACTCTTTATCCTATAACAACCTAATTTAAATGAAAATATATACATACATATCTCAGCTTATTTCTGTTAAGCGCTAAATGTTATTAACTAAGCCTAAAGATTATGAATTGCAATAAAGGTTGTATCCTTTTTAGATAATATACATTTTATAACGGATTTGAGTCGTAAAAGACTAACTGTTGGCGCATCTGTTCTTCCCAAACAGAATAGTCTCGTACGCCCCACAGGAAAAACATTGTCCAAGCCTTGCTCAACGAATCATATTATTCTGTAAATAATTTCGAACCAGTGGATCGAACTTTTATTATATGCTAAATTCCATAGTTGCAGTGTTTTTAACGGCCACAGTACGAAATTAAATAAGGTAACCGTTGTTGAGCTCCAAAATTTATCATGTAACATGCGCGAAGCACGAATACATATATATATATATAATCTACCTAATTTCCACCTTCTGAAAGTTAGTTGGCAAGGTCGTATAGTAAAATAGCTCGGTCTGAGGTCTTATTCGAGCGTGAGGTTTACCATCGGTAGCGGCAGTGTTCCTTGCCGAACACTGTGAGTGTTCGTTCGAAGAGATCTGAGCATACAACATTAGCTTGCTCTACCTGACAGATTCTGAGTCAGTTGAAGTTTTTCTATTCAGTAGAAAAAAATACCTACCAGACATCCACTATTATAGTTCTATTTTAAGGAAGCTAACCTTCACGTTATTGCTTTACTGGTACTATTTACATTCTGAGAAGCAATGTTTATTCATCGACCCAACCCCGCAGTTGACGGCACCATACGGCAAAATCTTACGTTTTTATAATCGATTATAGCCCATTATGAAAAGTGTCGTTTTACTTTTTGATCGAAGTTGGCGCGCACTTTTAGTGCCGTCAAGGTTTCGTTGTCACAAGAAACGTCGATGTTCTTGAGCTTAGCTTATATTTTCATTTTAATACGTAATGTCGTTGTTACAGTAATTTAAATATTAATTTCGTTTTTACGTTTTTTTTTAACATATTCTCTCTACAATAGTTCATCGGTGCCATGTGAACGATCAAACTGCATTGCAGCACTCCATATTTAAATAGCATAATGGTTGATTTTAACGTCCGTTTTCAGATTGTTCAGGTGAAGGTGAGTACGGGAATTTCGTTCGAGGCTACCCTTTGCTTCTTCACTGAGGTCGAGCTAGCTTATTTCAAGAACGGCGGTATTCTGCACTACGTACTCCGGCAGATGCTTGCAAAGTAAAGAAATCAAGCACAACAAACTAACACTACGTTTTTATTAACATTATCTTCAGCACCACCTAACGATGATCACGACAACAGCAGCAGCAGCAGCAGCAGTTAATATACATAACTGCTTAAAGCGTAAACAAACCTTGCTGGGGCAACGGAAATATACTGAAAAAAATTCCTTACAGATACAGCGATCTAACCCGTATACGATTGAGTTACTAAGCCTGAATAGTAGCGTTCCACGTTTGCCATTAGCTACAGGTTAGTTAAACTGCTTGTTTATTGGCAGTGTTTCGAACTAATCTCGAGATTTGGACCTCGGTGATTAGCTTCATGATCGGTAAACAAATTTCAACTCAGCAGCAAGAAAACAGAGGCCACATTAGATAGAAACCAGGATTTTATGCACTAGATATGAACTAAGTGTATGGTGAAAAGCCAACTTGCATTGCAAGGCTTAATTGCGGTTTCTCTTTATACATGAATCGCAAGTTGTCCTATGAAGGTGTTCTTGGTAAAACTGACGTTGTGATAATTTCAGCAACATGTGGGCATCGCCCGTCAATGAGACGAAGCGATGTTTGTGTACGTCTCCTGGAACGGGACCACATGCACATGTTAAAATATCTGCGTTATATTAATATGAAGCAGGCCAGTATTTTATAATGGAGTGTTGGAAGAAAGCGAAACCATCACACAGAGTGCTATAGACCGTTTAATTGCATGATAAGCTAATGGGTACACTTTGCTGGACGGTCAGCTGTACAACAACAATATAACCAAAATATGGGTGAATGGTAACACATTGCATTATTGGATAGTACTAGCACTATTGCAGACAGAACAGAGTCATGGTCAACAAGAAAAACGTAAAGAAAATCAAAAACAGCGAGGGCTGCAACGTGCCTTCGCGTTACAGTATGTTTTATGCATGACATACTGTCTCTTCACAAATGTTGAAACGTAATAAACGGACAATTTTGTATAACATTGAGGCGAGTTGTTTTTCTTCATATATATATATATATATGGTTTTTTTTTCATTTTCTAGCGGATGGGTCCGTCTTGTTTGCTGATTTTCAAAAACATCAGACACTATGCTGGTTTCGTGTGTGTGTGTGTGTGTGTGTGTGTGTGTGTATGATTTGATGATGTATGTACATATGTTTAGTCAGAGCGTTGATTTTGCTCTTTAAACCATTAAAAAAATATAGCTTTTACGTATAATGTATTAGTAGGAAAAACTAATTTGCTGCTATCCATACTTTTTCTTTTTTCTATTAATAGAAGCCAAAAAAAATTTTCCTGCAGATTCTTTATAAACAAACAACATCAAGATATCCAGCGTTCTTGTAGGATCTTCTTTCATGTGCTAGATTCAACTTACTAGCCTCAGTTAACACAGTATTGCAGCATATGGCGTGACATTTTCACCTGAAAATAGACGGCAAACTGTAGTTAAACACACTAACCTATATACATATATATAACATATATAAACCCATAAGTAAAAAATAAAAAGCGTGTATCCAATTTCTGTTAGCGCTAGATAGTTTACAATATTGCGCAATGCAGAAAAATTTTAATTCCCTGTATCAAGCGTTCTTAACCTTGTTTGTCTGCCAGCTTTTTCAATAGGCTTACTATGTAACAATGATATATTGCTGTATTTATAACTTACCGTCTTAGGTACTGAGTAGGCAAAGACGATTTCTGCAGTTTCAGATACACGTATGTGGTGTTGTTCCCAACAGTTTCTATGCTAGCAATTAGCTAGAACGTTTTATCTCAATGCGAATAATATACAACGCTAAACTCAATCCTTAGGACTCACTTACAGTTCCCTAGTAATCCCAATATGAAACCTTCACTCATTTGTCCCCATCGCTGTCGCACCTATACAGGCAAATAGGCCGCTGACGCTATTTTGTTGTTAGGCTCACCACAGTACATTTATGTGTATGTTCACGTTTGTATCTTCGTGCTCGACGAGCGTACCTGTTATGCTACGGTGCAATGGTTGCGTCCCTTTTTTGAATGATTTACTTTTCGCCGGCTAAGGGACGCCAGCCTGTTCGGGACTGGTGCGAACTACCAGCTTTGGCCTTTGGCTTGGCGTTAAGTAGACTGAGATGTAATAGTACGCGTACGACACGTTTCAACTTTATTGAGGGAGAACACGTGGTCCATCGGCAGCCTGAGCTTCACTGAAGTGTTGGCAAAGAGATGACCCGGGCCCGCCAAAACCCACTGCTTAAGACCATTAGAACCCTGATCATTAAATCCTATGTTAAGTGTTAACGTAGGACTAAGATAAATCACAGGTGAAGGAGTTTATTTTGTGTGTTGTCAGCAACTACCTAGTGGGTTATCGTCGCGAATTCTTACAATACGAAATGGTTGATTAACACAGCTCTTGCGAACCCTAATAAACTAGATTTAGACCTTAGCGATCGGAAAACAGTCAAGTTTGGTTTCCACTACGCTTCGTTGAAGAAGCTTTTATTTTCAGCTTGTGAAATAATGATAAATATATGTATTTTTTACTACGCTTCGTTGTAGAAGCTTTTATTTTCTGCCTGTGAGATACTTCGTTGGGGAAGCTTTTATTTTCTGCCTGTGAAATAATGATAAATATATGTATGTACAACATATTTACATTAAATAACTTCTCGGCGGCCACCAATAGCCAAATACAACTTCTATCAACATTGATGCATTTTACAATGGTTACTATGTGTTAACGTAGCATGGATTGTTGATTATCGGCAATTTTCGGTGACGTCTACACGAGGGGATGAACAGATGAATTTCCGTCGATGAAATAACCGTTAGACCAGTTGGGTTCTCTACACAAACGCCCATTACTGGTCCAAGCTGGTATCACCGTTAACAGCACCATGAATGCAAAATGATTCGTAGTGGTGATAATGAAAGTGGTTGTCTGCTTATTTAATACGTTCTAGGCCATTGACCGCTTCCTAGAGGCTCGCTTAAGAAGGCTGTCTGGTAGGCAGGCCAAGCCGAGAGGCAGTGAGTTCACCTACTTCTTGGCAGGGGCCTTCTTTGCGACGGACTTCTTTACTTTAGGAGTAACGGCTTTTTTCGCTGCAGGCTTCAAAGCTTTTTTAGGTGTTTTCGGCTTCTTGGCCATTTTCGGCTTCGAAGCCTTTTTCTCCGCCACAGCCTTTTTAGGCTTTAGTTTGCTTGGGGCCTTTGCCTTAACAGTCTTTGGCTTGACAGTCTTTTTCTCACCAGCGGGCTTTGCTGCCTGCGGCTTCTTCGCGACCTTCGGCTTTTTGACAACCTTAGGCTGGACAGGCTTTGTGACTTTCTGTGCCAGTCGGAACGATCCAGACGCACCGGTTCCCTTAACACGCTTCAGTAGTCCGGTTTCGACACCACGCTTCAGAGCAATCTTGAGGTGTGCCTGCGACACCTTATCATCGCAAGTCTTAAATGTGGCCTGGATGTACTTTTGAATAGCTTGGCGGGACGATCCTCCGCGGTCCTTAAGAGTTTCGACGGCTTTCTTGATCATGTCCTGATACGAAGGATGGGTTGAAACCTTCTTCGGAGCCTTAGGCTTAACGGCCTTGACTTTCTTCGGAGTAGCCGGAGCGGCAGCAGGCACAACAGCATCCATGGTCATTTTTTGTGTAGGTCGAACGACCGAGAACAACTACGCCAGGTTTTTCGCTCTCGCGTCCTCTCTGCTCAACTACTGGGAACCAACTGCCCGCCACAACGCAAAGTGCCTCTTATAAAGAAAACGAAGGCACCCGGGCGTGCTGGCGCTCTCCCCGAACAGCTGCGCGCCGCTAAAGCGGCCGTTTATGTTTCGTATTTGTGTTTCTTAACAGGCTAGCGGCCAATTTTATCTGGGAACGAGTTTGTGGATTTTTGTCACGAAGGTCGCATTCTGTAGACGAGAAATTCAACTACAGTTGAGTTAAATCTCAAAATTATCGACCCAATAGCTCTGTTGAAATTCTAGAAATTTGACGAATGACGTCGCATTCGAAAATCGACTGTATCTTACAAAACTGCTGTAAACTTCGTCCTGGTGCAAGAAACTTGTGTGAAACGTATGCAGATACATTCGGAAAGGATCACAGATTACAAATGGGTACAAATCGGACGTGAAATCTCTTTTTCAGCGGGCTATAATTCGAAAAAACTCAAGGCGGGAAGCACACTGCCGTGGTGGCAGCCATCTTGTCGGGAGGTGGCCCATTCAGTATATGAAACTTTGTATGCAAATTTTAACTAAACTACTGCATCGACTTCAATGGTTGTGCTATTATTTTGTTCACTGTTTTCTCGGCCATCCAAAATCCACGCTTGCAAAAAATTTTGCAGCCAATAAAGATACACATAGTCGAAATTTCAACTGGGTGGAATCAACCCGGGCCACAAACAGCTTGGCTTGACCCCATTGCTTACTTCAAATAACTAAAAAATATGCTTCATTTTAAGGGTTTTCCGGGACGCATTTGAAGCATTGTAACTTCGCAGAAAAAGGCGCAACTTTGAACCAAATCAGTGGCTGAAAATCGAAGAAAATTGAATCTAAACTTTGTCTACGGGATTTTTGCAGGAGCGGTGTGGCCATCCGTTCAGTCGAACTTGAGAAGCGGTTCCGCCTTGTTTTTTGCGAAGTGCCGTTAGTTTTTCGGTTATCCTTGTTTCCACTTTTATTTTACTGAATATTAGAGTTCTATGCATGTAGAAGTTAACGATAAAGTCGTTCTTTTTTTATACGTATATTGTTAAAAAACGCAACCTGCAAAATCGTGTTCTCGTGATACCCTTTAGTAGAGAAGGCAGGCCAGTTTAGCTTGTCGTGGTCGGCCAGTAATCACTTGACGGCCAGGCTTGCCTCAACCGAAAGACGTCTTTTTTTGAGAAGGTCCCAGTTGCAATATTTTGTTAGCTAATTGTTAGCCATGATAATAGTCTCATGCTGCTGAATGGAGACTGGATTCCGACCGTAGGTAGTTTGTGCCTTCTTTGAAATGCCCAACTCAATGAAACGGGCCTGAGAACATTGGCAAATCCTGCCACTGCGTCGCGCAGACTGTAGTTGTATAAGGATTGCGGCCGTTCTGTTAAATGGGCTCGATACGTCCGAGTAGCGCTTCGATAAATCATGTAGCTTGATGGTACTTATTGTAAGCGAGTTGACCGGATGTGGATATCATTTCATACGAGATATTTGTTTCAATTTTGAGTGTACGATCGCATCTGGTAAACTCTGTCAATTATGGAGCAAGGTCTGCTTGACCGTAGTGGAATTCTAGTGACCATTGTGCTATACATCATTTTCTATATTTCTAAGCGATAATATTCATTAATAATCGGTAAAATCATCAAAGTGCTTCATCTATTTTAATTGACGTGATGGCAGAGTTGGAACGGAACGGCCATGTTGATATGGGGATATTTTGCTTTTTATAGCTTAGCTTTCTTCTTACCTTGCTCAGCTTGGACAAATATTTAATTGTGTTGTATGATAGCAAATCTAATTGGTTCAACTCCCAAATGTTTAAAGCAAATGCATCAATCAAATATTATAGGGTGGGAATAGTAGTAAAAGAGATATCGACCCAGGTTTAAAATTAGTAGACGGTATCCGAGTATCAAGACGACTGGAGATGGCCGATTAAAGCCCCAAAACGCGACTGCGGCAAAAAAAATACAGAATTTTAGCTCGAAATTTGCCTTTTGTTAAGGACAAATGTTTTACATACGTAAATAAGTGCATAAGTTATTCGTGCGACTCATAGATAATTGATAGAAGAATATGTCTGCCGTTAGAATATATGCGAAGAAAACCGGAAACCGCTTGAGTTTGAAGCCGCATGGAAGGTTTTTGCTTGAGAGACGTCTAGCCTGCTACGATTTTGAATTCGAGCCATGGCTAGCCGTGGGAATGGTCCCTATTCTTCAACGACAGCTGGTAAAATTCAAACATTTAGGCAATTTAATTAACCATGACCTTGATTTAGGAATGCTGGATTGTTAACTAACTTGATGACGTGCCTGGCCAATCTGATCCCTCTATATTGTAACGCTACAAACTAAAATAAGGGTCCAGTCGGAATCCGTATAAGCTGACGTGCGTTTTCGGCCACTAGTTACGAGTGTCAAGTTAGACATTACTGCATGTAGTATAGCCACTCATACTGCTTTCTATTCTAGTAGGTCGTATAGCTTACATGTAGGGGCCATCTCTATGTGGTAACAATGATGTTGGACGAGTGGGATCAGGACCTTGTTTGCTTCTCCCATCCCGCTCTGATCTGCGATAACTTACCCCGTGGAAAATTAGGATTGACGAGTTAGTTAAGCAACGACAGAGCGTCATCAGAGAATCCGCTATGAACTATAAGTGATACGAGTCCCGTGCGTTCGAAACAGAATTACGCGAATTGGATATCATATGTTTATGTCTGTTTGGCTTGGGATGTATCTATCTGTTTATGATCCATTTTGTTGGACGTAAATGCTTATGCTAACGGCTGTACATACAGTTGAATTGCGTGGGTTTGATTTGCTATTTTAACTACAACTATGACGACTACTGGCGCGTATGCGATCAGAGTTTTCGTCTTTGCGGCAGCCATCAAGACAGTAAATACCCAAAGAGCCGTCTGCGTTTGTCGCCGTGCTGTCCGGTATCCGCTGTCCTTCGGCATTTGTTCGCTGATATGTAATTGTTTCGGCGCATACGCGTTAGTTAGTAGAGTGTCGATTTGGTAACTCAGCGTATCACCGCCGTGTTCTCTGCTAATAAAAGCTAAAGAAATCTGCGACCACCAATAATGGGCGAACTAACAAACAAGTCGTAACTAATTAACGTCCTAGATGCCCCCGGTAGCTAAGGAGGCTCCAGTCGAGCAATGGTAAAGTATGGCTCGAGGCTTTAGGAGTCGGCCTGTAATGGAAATTGTGTTTGCCTTTACGCTTGTCGCTGTTTTCAGCTATTCTGACCAGAGCAAAACCATTGGTTGTTGTCGCGGCGGTAACGGAAGACCCCATATTTCCATCGTGATGCGCTTGATTAGTTGAAATCAAACAGGTTTCACAAGCGCCGCAATAGTTGTCCGCATCGGTTGCGTTTATTGCAGAAATCAAGTAGCAGGCAGCGATTAGCGACGGCTATCTCTGTAGCAGCATTTGAGTAGCTTTCGCTCTTGCTGGTTGCCACGTTTGGTGACCGTGCAAATATTGAGGCCCTAGCGAGGCACCATTCGCCGATTATGTACTTTTTGCCTTTTACTGATTTCTACTGCTGCTGCTCTTGTTGCCGTGGTCGCAATTCGAGCGCCGCCACAATCAGAGTAAGTTGTAACCTCAACATCTTCACTGCTTGAACCTCGCTGTTTTGCTTGGCTGACTGAGCGGTTGCCGCAGGCGTTCCATTGCAAGCTCAACCGGGAGCTTCTGCGATGCTGCCGCTGCTGCTATTGTAGTAATGTCAGCGTCTACGCTGTTGCAGGCAGAGTCGCTCTGCTGCGTGCAGCTGGGTTCAGGGCAGGCGAGGAAGAGGGGTTACTCTCTAAGCTTTGTCAGGTCAGGACTAACCTTGAGAGTTGTGCTTAAGGTTTGCTACTTCGGGTGTTCCGTTTGTATTTGTGTGCAGATATGCGTCTTCGATCAGGATGCGAGCGCAGAAAGTGCCTATTTTAACATTAGCTGGTAATACATAACACAGAGCCGGTAGCCAAGAGAAGACTAATACTTAATAGATCTCTAGTTAATAGGTTCTTTAGCCAAATTGATCGTCACAAATTAAAATAAATAAGTAATCTCTGAATAAATGAAGCATAATTAGTAGTAAGCCGTTTTATGTCAAATCTTTAATCTAAAAGGTGACCATAAACAACGCGAAATGGCGATATGGCACTTTAAATAAAATGTTGCATGAAAAAATCGGTTAAGGTTTTTTTTACACAAGTTCTCAATTTATGTCGATTAAAACAAAAAAGCACTCTTTGGTGCGGGCGTTCACATGGACAAATGTGTAACCGACTGATTCGAAAAACTTGTGCTTATCATATCTAAATTAACGTAACAGTATATCCTAAAAAGATTCTGAGGCTGCAATTTGGTGGAGTTCTTCTTATCTTATGAGAGTACGAGTATACGCGACAAAAAAGAGAGCTTCAAAAACCCGGAGCCTCGGACGCAAGCTAAGCGCGCTCAAGCCACACTCAGCTGATGGTCCCGCATCACATCTGTATCTCTAGTTAACAAATATATCAGTATTTCGTAATATCATAGGGCATACATTATACCACGACAGAGAGCTAAAGTGGTCAAAACATCTCTCAAAACATATCGCTAGCAATCGTACCAAAATCGGCATGGCTTTCTGCGTACTTGTTTACACTAGCGTCTGTATAATACCACACAGTATGCAATGATAAATGATCGTCGTAGTATACCGTGTAATCGTTTCTACTTGGCAACAAGCATTGACGCAAAAACTTGAGTAAGGAACACTTGTCACAAATACCATAGCTAATCATTTTGTTATTCTGGCACGAAGGTACCTCGTTCAGACCTCGTAAGGGCAGACACTGCGTAGTTTATGGCTTCTGTAATAGTAAAATTGAACGAGGCTTGAGACACAGAAGTTATATAGTATCCCAGACCGACGGTCGGCCAAGAGAAAACATCTTGTTACCGAGGTTGTACCAGAATTACGATTGTAGCATATAGGGATATCTGTAACATCTATCATAGGATACCATTGAGCTCTCGATCAATTTATCGTCTACGCCTTGATATGGATACTCTATTAATCTACGTTCTACAGTAATATTTCTAGGTATATATCGTTTTACAATATAATAAACTAGGGTTGGATACTAGTATAAAAAAAAGTAAATAAGGTCAAATCCGCGCGTTACCACGTAATTTTATAACATGGTATAAAATTATGTTGATATTACAATTTGTCAGGGTTACACCTTTATTACAGGGTTATTACAGCTTAAGCTTTCGTATAATATGACATATTTTATCAGTTAGTAAGTAGTTCCCTATAGAATGCTAGTGCTATAAAATCGTTGTTACTTAATCACAACTACTTCCTTATTGTACCTCGGTTATGCTTCAGTCCAAGCGTACTCATTAAGGGCCTCGGCAGTCCTTAGCGAAGTAACAAATGAAAACGGATTGAAACGAAAAATATCGTGATCTTTCTAGGAGTATAATTAATAACCTTGTTGTGGGCCTATTTTAATGACTATATTTTTGTTGAATAATATTTGCTATTTTTGACTTACTTTAGCTCTGCGCAAAGTGGCAAAGCTTGTGTCCGCGACGATCTGGACATGCCGGTACTCTCATCTCACTGTAACCAGTTGACCTTGACGCCTCGTTTCAAGGTCAGTCTGAGGGGCCCCAACGATAACTTATCATCACACATATCGTGAGTTCCCAAAAGTTTCTTTCGATGGCGAACTTCCATTTTTCGGATCAGCAGATAGGAGGTAATAGACCATACACGATAACAATATTAGTAAAAGCCTTTCCCAGGAACAGCTGAACAGTGCCAGGACGGTCGTTTACGTTTAAATTTTGCGTTTCTTAAGGTTGAGGCCAATTTCGCATAGAATTAAGTCTATTGATCTTTCCTAAAGTAGATGCATTGTGTACGACTGTATGTGTCCTAAATTAAAAAAAAACTCGAGTTAGTAGCCATGTTGAATTTCTCACTATTTAAAGAATGGTGTTGTAGTTAACTTTTGGGCGTGTCTCGCAAACTAAACTTCCCTATTCTGCCAGGAAGTTCTGTAAAGCTTACTTCAATACATTTGGAAAGGATCATAGAGCAATAGGCAACACGGAGCACTTATAAATTGTTTTAGTTAAGGGGTCTTAATTAAAAAAAAATCGAGGCGGGGAACACAGCTTTGCCATGGCAGCCATCCTGTCGGGAGCTGGCTTACCTGTTGTATGAAATCCCGGTGTTTCGAGTTTGACGTCAGGTATCGCCGTTAGATAGGCATTGCGTCAGACAGAGGGCTGCATGTAATGCAGTCCGTCTATGCCGGGGTTCGAACCTAGACCACAACGTGTCCCTAACATTGGCAGGCAAATACGCTACCTACTAATTTATCACGGGGACTGCTGTATGAAACCTGCCATACAAATTTTAGCATAACTACCTCATGGATTTCATTCATTTAAGCACCGTTTTGTATTCTTATTAATCCAAAATGTTTTAGTTTGCAAACAACGTCCTATTTGCCACAAACATATGCGCAATCAAGTTTAACTGCGTAGTTCGCTCAAGCCATAAACGTTTCGACCTGACTTAATCGCTTACTTAAAAATATTTCAATTTTAAGACTTCTTCGGGCCTATTTGAAGAATCAGGCATGTCCAATATCACCCAGAAAACGTACTATGTTCGTAGTAGGATTTTGAACAACCCAATATGAGCTATGTCTATGGAGTTTTAAGCATGGATCGAGCAGTAGCTATTACGAAGGCCGAAAAGCCGTTCGAGACCTTTATTTTCGTAGCAAAACTATCTGTATAATGATGTCTGGCTAAGGGAACGGCTAATTAATAACGGACAACAGCGGGATCGCCAACGAAAAATAAATTAGCCACTGGGCCAATCATGTCGGTAGCTGGGCAAAGCAGCTCTGATTGAACGAGTCATGGCCAAGCTTCGTAATGCCTTACAAGTGCTATAATGGACATTTTCTTAGACGAAAATTGTCACTACTAGTGTGAAATATGTTCGTACAAACAGAAAGTATCGCATTAGAAAGGCCAGGGAACATTATACTTATTATACAAAACAGTTCTAATAGTGTAAGTTTGAAAAGCACACTTATATAGAAATATAAACACGTTAGCTGGTAACAGTTATCGTATTGATGATTCAGTGTATATTGTTGCGAGCTTCATTTGCAGCGGTCGGCCGTTTCTATTGCGCAGAGGAATTAAAAGCTGTCGTAAGAAAAAATAAGTAAAAAACGAATACAAGTGGGATATATCGTCATGGGAATAACCAAAAACAGCGTACCCGGCTTACTTCATTTGCCCCTCTGATTTTCTCTGAGTTTCATTTAAGGATTCAAACGTTGCGATTATGATGCCACGTTTACACGATGTGTACGTGCTTTGCTTAGCCTGACCATCTGGCCAAAATAAGCAATTCTCAATGGGGTCACAGTTATACTAGATTCAACTATCGATGACATTAGGGTAAAATCATGCAATACCTATTTTAAAATAAGTTAAACTAACTTTTCCTACGAACACATCGCAGAAGATAATAAACATAGGACATGAACTAAATAGCAAATAACAAACACACAATAAACAATCAAGCCATCGATTTTCTCAATTTTACCGACCTATATATATAACAACACATTGGGATAAATATTTCGATTAACAGTGAAATAAATAGTCGATCGATTGGCATTTTATGGCTAATCCCGATCATTTGCTCCAAACGATATAAATTCATTTAATTAATCCGTTACTATTGATTGATGAAGACCAAATCTAGATCAAACTTAGGCCACTAATAATATCCTTCTAAGAGTTAAGCTTTTCGTTCATATACATTTTAGCGTTCAATTAATTGTTCGTATTTCAAGCTAAGAATATATAAATGAGTCCACAATTTTTCGTCTGCTTATTTAATTTCATCAATTAAATTTTATTCATTGAATGCTCAAGTACAATTGTCTCGTCTATCAGGTCTACTGCATCGCTGTGACCGATCATCGGCTTCTCGTTACTCCCATTGCTACAATAACGGAATCCACCAACATAGTGCCCATCTTGCTTGCATTGTCCATTTTCTCTTCTCCTGAGTATCTGTTGCTGTTTGCATGTATATTCTGTGGAACTTAATCGTCACCGTAGTTCCATAAGGTTTTCCCCTAATGCTGTCTCTGTTTACGGTGATATACATTCACCCGTGAACCGTAGTCATCTTTGCAGAAATTTTATTGTTCGACGTCTTCTGTTTTCCGTGATAGGTAGCGACCTTCTTATCTCATACACTTATGCGTATTACCTCTTGCGTGGTCGTGATGTGTCTGTGTGTGTTCGTTTGTTTTTACTTTGTCAAGTTTATGTAGATAAAGCTGCTCCTCTTAGCTCTATACGCAACTAAAAAGACACTACAGAAAGAGCTCGTTGTTTCCGAGTGTCGGTTGCAGCGACGATGGCTGGTCCAAAAGGGACCAGCCTCTATTAAAAAAACAAATACGGTCTAATTCGAAAGCCTGAATTGCAGTTGTTGTCGCTGATTGCCTTCCGGTGACTCGCGTCTCCTTTTCTGTGAGTTGTTGTCACCATTCCTCAGATGTGGGGGGTTAGACTTCGACGTGCCCCATTCCTTGAGCATAATCTTTCGGCTTCTTTAGTGCCACTACACATTGGACGTATATGCGAATGATACTGTAACAATTGACGTGCATGCATGAGTCATTAGGTACAAATAAAGGGTTTAAATGAAATCTTTGTCAAAATAGTAATTGTCTTTGCACCGTCAGTACGTATCTACATCATAATAGGTCGCTCGTCAACATTTACTTAGCACGTAATTGTTGCCCATCACTTTTTAGAGATACTTTGCGGTTTAATCGACTATATATAGAAGCAGTATTGCAGCGAGGCGCTAGATAATTATTATATATTTCGTCTTTAAAATGTTCTTGCGCATTTTCCTCGATCGATAAATACTTGCGGAATTGAAGCCAATAGAATCTTTTGCCCGGTCAGCATCTAATGTCCAATGATTTTTCAGTGGTCTCTCAACATCACTGCTCATTCAGCTGCCTTAACGCTGCTGTTACATTCTAGTGCTGGCTCTCCTCTGCGTTTGCTATTGTCGCCGGGGCCGATCGGATTCTTTTTGCACACAAACCCACACAGATACCCACACCTGCAACCATAAACTAACGAAAATGTGTTGATTTTGAAGAGGCATGCATAGACGGAAACGGATACGTCGTTCTCATTTTGGCCAATCACACAAATCACCAGTGCATAGGCCCTTACAGAAAATCCAGTTAGTCTTGGTACTATCAGACGGTAGGGACGCCGTCATTTGGGGCAAAACGTTCGAGAGGTCCCGCGCGCACATGTGCATTTAGATAACGATGGTAGCAGCACAACAACGTAGGACTTGCCCATAGAACATATGTGTGTAATTATATATAAATAATTTGCTCAAAAACTAATTTGTAAGGGTTGCCTTTCCAAGAGAGTCCGAATTCTAGCTACTAGCTGAAAGGACCTCTTTGTGCTTTGTTGATATCTGTGACCATTTCATATCGTTCGAACGTTGGTTACGTTTAGACATTTGTAAATATATGTCTCGGTGAATAAGAATCCGTGCATGTATCTGCTTGTTGACAAACGTGGAAGATTTAAAGCATTTGCCAACATCAAAGTTTGTTTGCGGTCCCCAAAGAACAAATGTCGCGCTACTGGATTATCGAACGGCCACAATCTCGCTGGACAGAAACAGCACAAAGAGGAAAGACTACGCCGATGCCTAGCCATAAAAAGTTGAGAATACTCTGAATCGCACCTGACTTTATACCAATACAATTCAGCTCATTGCAAACTATTCGGTTGGAACTTCCGTATTTTGTCATAAATAACTTCTTTTCAAGTCGTCCTAAAACTTTAGAATTTGACTAGAATTAACTGTCGGCCAGGGAAGAAACCTAGTTATGGTAAGAGGTCTTATGTGGTACAATAAGCAGCTTGACAGACTAACATAACCCCATCGTATCACTCCTTAGAAGAAGGATGTCCGGCTATTATCATGTAATTCTGCATGTCTATATCGTGAATGATCTCCATTCTCGCGTCCGCCGAGTTCGATGCAATCGTTACCCTCTACAGTTTTTAGTGTTTTGTCAGTGTTTATTAATAAGTCCGTTTTCGATTTGAGGTTTTTTTTTTAGTAAATCTCGTTTTCGCTGTCGTTTTTTTCCGTTATAAGCTTTCTGCTGGTGACGATATTTAACTGTGTGTATTGGTTGATTCCCGTTTGTGTCCGTCGTAACATGACTGATCGTTCGTGTTTAAAGCCCACCGCCAAACAATGCTTAATTGACTCCTAATGGAAACACGTTCTCACGAGAAAGGCCGGTTTTCACCTCCTTTTTTTCTGTTCGTGTCAAACATGCGCATGCGTAAGTTTTTTTCGTTGGCACCTTTTTACGGACTCTGCATCAACTTACCATATAACTCACTTACTTACTTTCTTAACTTGTCTATTACCTCATCCATCCCTAATGCATTTCCTAATTTGACCTGTCCAAAGGTATTCTACCTCAAGTTGCATAAATGTGTATATATATATTATATATAATTACTTTACGTCACACACAATTATCACGCCATGCCATAATCGAAATAAACGGCGTTGAAATTGTGTGATATATGCTGGCCCTATGCATATATGCTTGACAGCGGTGAAAGGACTAAGCTAAAGACATCAAACGTTGCCCGTCAATATGGAACATACACACAAAAGGCGCATTATTTGAACATCGCGATCATGCTAGTAAGAATATCAATGTTACGTAGATGAGCACGAGGTGTGGTTTTTCCTTTGCCACGGATGTTTCGCCAAGGATGTCTCAATACAAATACCCAACAACGTACAATCGACGTACAGCGGTCATATAGTAATCATTATATGTTACTACGGCGTTTCAAGTATGTAGCTATATGAGTCCATAATCCTGAATACGTGTCTAAAGGCGTGCGATTGTCAACTGGGTAGCGCTCGTCGAGTGCGGATCTTATGGAGGCCTGGACTGCATCGGTAGATTTAGCAGAGTTTGTTTC
Source organism: Varroa destructor (assembly GCF_002443255.2). Lineage (NCBI taxonomy): Eukaryota > Metazoa > Arthropoda > Arachnida > Mesostigmata > Varroidae > Varroa > Varroa destructor. The sequence goes on along the minus strand of NW_019211457.1, from coordinate 45,665,035 downwards.
TATTTTTATGTTTTCAGCTCATTCAAGGCGTAGCATGGCTTTTCTATCCATCAAGCACTAGAGACACAATCATTGAGGACCATTCATTTTGGAGAAAGTGGAAGATTGAACTTGTTTGAATGATCTGATCTAGCTTACCGTGCTACGGCAGGTGAATCTTGAACTCATTATTATAACAGCCTAAAAAAGTAAAACGGCACCACAATGTAAGCAGAATGAATGATCTGTCGAGCTATGAATCTAGCTCAGATCAACTTACCACAATGAGTTAGCACTCAGAAATAGTTAGTACAACAGAAACCAATGATCATAGAAAGTCTGTCCGATATAATATGTACACTATTACATTATATGAGATGCTTTCGTGGAACTTATCAAAATCAAGCCATCTTAGCTAGTTTAACGATATTTTACATCAGTCTCAACTTGGGGTTTATAGGTGATCGTACGCGTTACCACTTTTGTTTGTTTTGCTTTGCCGTGGAGAGTGTATGCGTCCGTTAAATACTGCAAGCCTTTTTTCCTCGTTTCCCAGAAACGGAACAGAGCACGTTAACGATTAACATCATGCAAAAACCTCTGGTACTACCTTATATATATATATATATATAGGTTGCAGCACAACAGAAAATCTTACATGGGTCTAATATGTGTGTGTGTGTATGTGTCGTTACTGTTTAACCAGTCGTGTTTTGATACTCTTGCTTGCCATTAGTCTATTGTTTGTTGACACGTGGGTATAGGATAGGCTCGTGTCCGTCCCGTTCATCAAACCTTTGCGTACTAGCACGCTTCATGATACAATATGCATTCCATATGCACGTTGCTCCGACATGGTTGTTTCGCATGATTGAATCACTCCTTTCTATCGAACTTTGGGACACTGTAGTAGGAAAACAGAAGTACTTTCCGATCGAGGTCCGCGACCTGGCCATCGCCGGTAGGTTCAAGTGTCGGACGGCGTCATAAGCTATCCCAGTATTCGCTCTCCCAAAACAGTGTCGTCTGTTTTCCAAGGTATCGTTTATTAAATGCTTATTTTAGGCTACGTACGTGTGTCCACACTTGATCACCAACGGTCGTGTTTATAAGAAGTATATATATAATCGTATTAATATACAGTAATGAATAATCTGACAATTGCAAATGGCCACTCGAACAGATATTTAGCAGTCAGCTGTCTGATTCGTTTGGATTTTTTTTCTGTGTTGTTGTACTTGTAGTAGTAATTGTTGTTGTTGTCGTCGTCGCCGCTACTGCTAATTCAGAGTGGTTCTTCCTTATGCATCGTCATTTTTGTTACGGTTTTTTTTTAATACAAAGCCATCGCGATAGGAATGGGTGCTAGAGTCTTGTATGGCCACGGGTGAGGCACTGCTGAAAATACTGCGGAGCACGTAATACAGTCACGCGAAGAGTAATGTTGTTTGTGATAATACGAATGATAACCTTTATCATAGTAAAAAAATTCGAGGAGCAATAGGAATAACTAGTTTATTGATAGATAATTATATTCGTGTAGAAAGACATTGCACCGTGCAGATCACAGAAGCTTTCCACGCCAAAGAATTGACTGATTGAAAGCAATCGGCCATAAAATACGCACACTCGAGTACGCTGGTCGAATTTGCCCATTCAATCGATTGTTCTGTGTTGACCATTAAATATCGGTCGATATTTTTTCATCGTTGTAGGCGTTTATTTCTCTTTTTTGTGAACATCCTCATTAGAGAAGAATGATCGAACCAAAACATCCACTAGACGCCAGTGCTAAAATTTCTTTCCGGGGTTCGTCCGAGACATTGACACTGCATCCGGGTCTCTTCTATTATTATATATGCGAAACAGATTTATTAGTGTTGCTCACGAGCGCGAGCCCTGATCAACAGTCAACATCATGTTTTTTTCTTTGATTTCGGTTCGTATCCGTGGTACTGTAACACAGACATAATTCGTTCCGCCAGGCCACTGCTGGACCTAACAGATCGTGACCCCTGAACTCTAACAGACCCCACTTACGTCCAGCCAGAGCATGATATTGTTGGGGCCAAATAATGGGGATCGGCGATAAACTATTGGCTTCTATTAATCAGTCTTGCCATCGTTCATACAATATACGGATGTTATTAATGGATACACTGATTATAAATGCTCGTGTAAAAGCGTGTGTGTATGTCTGTTTAGAGGATATATAATAATAAAATATTATAATTTTTTTAAATCATTTTTGATAGCATTTTATCAATGTACTTCTTCACATTGTGTGGTTAGTGTTCTTCTACATGTTGCTTCACGGTCAACTGTTACGCTGAGAGATTAGAATAGCGTCACTTTGACGGAGTGTATGTATATGCATGTTTACTATAGATCCATTATTTAGTGTCTCCTGTTCAAGGAATGCGACGACTACTCAAAAAAACACACATACACACAGCTAACTGTAACACAAGACTAGCTTACAACTCTGTTTATTCTGCATTAGTATTTTTTCTTGACCACCAAAATGTCGCCTGCGTGCAGGAAATCGTACACTCATCTCGATGGGGACATGAGCGACGTCCTGAATGATGCTCATCTGATTTCAACCAAGTCACCAGGATGATGGCGCGCCCACATAGATAAGCCTTTGTGGTGTATATCTATTCTGATCGCCAGCCAACCTCAGCCGCTCTCTTTTTTACCGACGCGATGTACTGTGGTGGTCAGCCATAGTTAGCGAACCAGCTTGACAAACTGATTCAACAAATCGAACCGACTGACTTAAGTTTTCAACTTAGCGTCAATTTAAGTTGGATTTGAAAAACTTCTCTTTATCCGGCTCTATCTCAAATTCAATCAATGGACGTACGAATTTTAATGGTATAAGTGTCATTCTCATTGCTTATATATTACTATAATGAGCTAAATATTGGATCCACAGTTTGGTTAGGTTGGTCAGAGGTGACGCCGAGAATCAGGGCATATACGTAAACGGTTTATTCTCGTAGTCGTATGCCCTCATAGAACGGTCGAAGCAGAGCGGTGAAGTATCTAAAGCTTTTTTAGGCCAGGTTTTTCCTCAGCCCTTCCACCAAATTCTGTTTCGTCAACTCCACCCGTAAACGCATTTCCCATATTCCTGGTTTAAGATCCGCCAACCCCTATGCTAAAGCTATGAAATATAGGGTCGTGATTCTGCGGTTGTATATAGTAGAGGCACATTGAGATCTAGCGCAGTAAATCTGAGCTCACAGCACCGAGAATCGACTGCATCGCTTACTTTTTCAGGTTATAGTATGTGTGATGACAATGGTAGCGCATTCGTTCGCTTTAAATCTTTCACCAGACCCTTTAAAGACAAATTATA
>NW_019211457.1:45652113-45661589 GCF_002443255.2 Varroa destructor | reverse complement strand
TATATATATATATACATTCGCACTGCTAATATTTACGTCCGGAATTTATAGGTTTTTCGTGATGTACAATGTTAAGGTAGTATCGGAAAGCTGAATAAATCGTTTAACCTCGCGGTAATGCATATCCTATGCATCAGTATTATGTCAGATCGTTTCAACTGAGATAAGCACAAAAAGCAAAGAATAGCGTTTGTTTGTGGTTATTGTCCGGCTTCGCGTACCCACCCCGTCATCATTCGTTCCGTTTAGCCGCAAGAAAATCCGAAAGAATTTTGAATAAGACCATTTCTTCTTATATATATATACTTTGTCTTCCTTTTTCGTTTGACCATATTGGTGAAGGCTGTGTTCGAAGCTGTCTATTACACTCTAGTCGACTTCGTTCATCTGAGACAGAATTCGTTAACTAGATTTACTAGAATTCTTTAGAGATCTAAGATGTTGTCAGCCACTGTTGTTATGTCTACCCCTGTTAGTTCGATGTGTTATTACTTGATTAATGATATTCTTCGTCGCATCACCTAGATCTAGAAATATCTTATTTTTGGTCCTTCTCCTAAAACGTCGAACTGTTAGTCAGACTTAATCGGCTACCGGAGTTCACTGCAGGCTGATTCTGCAGGCAATTTCGCTCACTTCAACCCTATATGATAGAAAATTTCCACCTAACTTGACCTTACCACACACAGGACGCCAGGATTCCACATTGTACGACTGAAACAGGTCTTCGACCGCAGGCAATAGTTTCGTTACTAAGCCTCATATCAAGTACCGCGGACAAAGACATACAGGTAAAGCATACGACCATATATATATGCACACATGATACGTGATTGCCTGATTACTTGACCCGAAATCACAGGCCCAGTTTCTTGTCCCTAAAGCAAATGTTACTATAGATAATTATACGTTCAGGTTGCGGTTCATATCTCTTCCACGTCCAACGGTTAACACTGGTCCAGTGACTTCATCGTTACGGCCTATTTTTGAGTTTTGTTTATGTTAAAAGGTTTGTAAACGTTTCCTCCGATCTTTGCGTTCTTTGCAATCTGTAATCCTTCTTCATTCAATTATCACTAATATTGTTAATGTAATATTAATATATAGTCTTTTTCTTTTATTTATATTTAGTCATATTCGATTATATATATATATATATATATAGATATATATATATATATATATCAATGGTAATAATCAATTGTGCTATAATTGTGCTACCATCGAACAGCAAGACACCGATACGTTCGACGATGTCATCACCATCAATCCACTGTTCTTTAGGCGCCTTCTGGTCGTCTGTCTGCTTGTTGTTTTTCCTTTTTATGTAGATGATCAATATGGCTTCCGACAAAAGCCAAGTTATATTTTTTTTATCAACATCAGTCGTTCATCATCGTTGTCCTAGATCCCTAAACCAAAAAAGGTCCGAAACAGTGTGGCTTCTTCAATGATGTAGGTAATTATTTGAAATCTCTATACGACTGTGGGAATAGGTAACGGACAGGGACGAGCTCGTATTGAATTACGATGGCAAACATGATTGTAGATTATCGTTTAGGAATTTTGTTTCTCACTATTGAATTCTTGTCTATCTTTTTCTTTTATATTCGCTCCCCTCAAACAGTGATTACTATGCATGAGTATCTCTATTACTGCGTGAAATTTCGTCGTTTTCGATTTAAGATTGGCTAAAAAAACAAGTAAACAGGGTTCCATTGTTTACAAATACATACAGTCCTATCCTATTCGTAGAGAAAGTGAAAGGGCAGTATATTACGAAAGCAGACGACTAGACGTACGGTGCAGAATTCAAATAGCCAATCAAACATCTCAGTGTGGATATTCGCCAGGCTCACGCGCTGGCGGACCTGATCGCGGTCTATAATTACTATCTGTTATTATTCGATACTCGTCAATGCTTTGTGTTTGTTATTTGCTTCATTTAAATTGCGCGGAACGTTATCCGGCGGTAGCATTCAAGTTCTGTCTACAGTCGCTCGTATTCTTCCTAACATCTCGATCATGCAGAACAGCATACGATTATAATCATTATTGCCCCCTCGTTATGTGTCTTCCTCAGCAATGTTCTTAACAGATAGAGTTGTTATAGAATCATTTCGATACTGACTTTTGGACAACGGAAAACCTTCCACTACAACTCAATACGATGCCCCTTTGATTTTTCTAAAGGCCGCAGATGTGCCCACCTGTCTGTCTACAGATTAGTCGTATCTGCTTTGTTTTTCCAAGCTTTTACCGTAATTATCATGATTCTGTTTCATCAATTGCGGCAGCGCCATTTCAGTAACGATTCGGATCTTGCCGTCGTTCTAATTATATCATAGATAACACGTAAGATATCAAATAATGGCAAGACGAGACTGGGTCGCGTGATCCGATTGCTACCTAAATGTATGATAGTTAATCGAAAACAATAATATTTAATTAAAACTAGTGATAGTAGTTCTGCTCGTATTTGTAGCGAGATTAGTTCTCGTTATCATCATTACTTCATTCGCACACAACAAATGACCCAATACAGATATAGTTAGATATATGTATGATAATAGTAATACGTTATCTAAGTATATGGATGAATGTATTTAAAATAAATTCCCTATATTATGTAAACTAAAACTGTAGTTGGAGATCAGAACCCTGATCAAGGCAAGGCAAGGCAACGTTTGGACGGTCTTCTCGTGTTTACGTCGTTATATTCTGTCATGACACCGTTATATTTTCGCAGCGTTGCTTTTAGCTGTTCTCATTAATCTCAACCTAGTTTGATGCTGTTGTAGTCGATGTAATTGCAGTTGATGATCAGTTTTTTTTAACACTCTCGTTTTTGCTGTCCTCGATAGCGTCCTTACGCGAAGGGCTCCTAACCGGTTCTCACCCCTTGGCTTCGAGGCCATAAATACGCTTTGATAAGTGAGTGGTCCACCGGTCGTTTCCGTCGAGCACGAACGATTGCAATGCGCGGTGTTTCGGCCGCCGCTTGCCGTACATTTGCCGCGACATCTCCTTGAATCACATGATTGCAACAAGGAAGGGCATATCAATGAATACTTTCAAGTTCTTCGTCAAAAGTGTTTGTCAAAGGGCAAAACCTATACATGCGTTATTCTCGTTCATAAAGCGAAAGTCGAGTGGGTCGTCTAGGCAGTGTCCACCATAGACACCCACCGCAGTCCATCACAGGTGGAATATGCTCGTAGATAACTTACAAAAAAGAAACGATCGGCATCCTCTGAATCACATTTCGAACACCCTGACCTCTTGCTACCCCCACACTTTAACTGTTTTATCATAACACTACAGTGTTTGGCTCATTATGATTAGAATCAGTTATACGATTGATTCTACATATATATATATATATATATATATATATATATATATATATAGACACCACAGTTATAGTGAAATAATTATGATATACACAGTAATCGTATAACCTTAGTTAGTGCATGTACATGCATAAGTTTAAGGATGTGTCGTCACAAGTGGCTTCACAGATGCAAACTATCTCGGTCGCCACCTGCCCGTCTGTACGACTTAACAACGAACGTGCAGTTGTGACAAGACGGAAACTTTCTTTTTTGGTGCTCATCCCCTTTGCTGTAACATCTATTGTTTATTAGACTTTTTAAGAGCATTTTTCGTTCGTTATCGTAAGAGAGACATTTTTGACGTCAACATTACTGCAGCACTCACAGCTGCTGTCGTTGTCATTTGGCGCGGGTAGATGCATTGAACAAGTTAATAATAAGCGTCACAGGCGTCGTCTACGCTAATAATAAGGACCGTATTAAACAACGCCGACCTTATTAAATACGAATTCGGTAACAGCCGTCATTGTTCGTGTATCGTTCCTTGGTGCACTGTCATAGTAGATTTTGCGTAATCGCGCCGAGGTCACGACGGATCGCGCCATTTTCCACCCAGGATCAATGGTTCTATGAAAAAGGGGGTAACTTTTGTAGCCGTCTCGAGAAGTTGAATGGCTTGTTCGATTTTTCTTCTGTTTATGTAGAGATGTGTGTGTATTTGTTTCGTTGCTTATGCGGGACGGACTGGCATACGAGGCTATTATTTGATAGATTCAATGGTTACGTGGGTGTCCATGGTATATAAGGATAATCGTAGTAGCTGCTAGGTGGATCAGTACTGAGCTTCTGTATAGCCAGGCAAAGTCGACGCGTTCCTAACTTATACATCATGGACATACTATGCCAGCTGTAGAAGCAGTGAAGTGGTAGCGATCATCCGATACGCAATTGAAAAACGCATCTGATTGTTTAACACATAAGAAGCATTTCACACTCGACTGACAAGAAAAACATTATCACCTTTTTACACTCGTCCGCTCAGCATTGCGCTGATGAATTTCCTGTGCATCATTAAAAAGAACAGACCTTTAGTAGATTAAGAGCGCCTCGGAACTCAGAAGGGCCATGGTAACACGCGACACACGTTCCCACGTACATGTTACAGTAATTCGTTCATTTGACTGATTACGCATAGCTTCCTGAGGGCTCTGGACCCGAAGCCGTTTGTGTTAAACAGTTTCCCCACTCGAAACTCGGTCACCGATCAATCTATGATATTTAAACCAGTAACCACAAATCATTTCTTGTTAAAAATGTGGCCCGTTTTATAAAATCGTTTTTTTAGGTTTTGCTTTATTTCTCTTGCTATTTTTATTATTCTCACTGTTATCAATGAAAAAATATCCAGAAATCTGAATCGACGCACCCTTGGCCCATCGATTACATTCAAAGCAAAACAGCGGGAAGTTCGTCTCGAGACGTGCACAGCCCTGGATGCTTAAGATTGCGCCGGTTATACGTGTCAATGTTTTAGGTACAATTTTGCTCATTTATAACGCCGTACCCTTGGTTCCGTTTTCCAGGGAGGATTCTGTTTAGGTTGCAGTCGATAGATTGTGGGCAATTGTCGTCGTGATGAATAGTCTATAATGTTGTCCTTGAAGAAAATTATACATATAACGCTGATTAAAGACGCTGATCCTGTTTTTAAAGTGTTTGCTTTTTGCGACTAGTGGGTAAAATTCTCCTCTTCCTCCTCACTGAGTGGTGGACTGGGCATATCTGGACAGGCCGAGGGCCCCGTAACCGTCCCGGCAGCAAAGGCCAAAGGTGATACGTCGAGGATGAGCTTAAGACAACGTGCAACTTGAGCGTTAGTCGCGCAGCACAATGCCGGTGTGTGGCCTAGGAAATCGCAAGGTACGCAGGCACAAGAAAGTGTTGTAAATTGAACCCATAAAACGCAGAGAAAATGGGGTGTATACATTAATTATTTTCAAATAAGAACACAATAATTGTTTTACAAAAATATCTACTGGCAATGATCCACCGTTGACATTGTGATAAATAATAGGTTAAAAAATATGATAGCGGGTTGGCAAGCGTACAGCTGGCGTGTAAGGAGTTACAAGGAGTTATAATAATAGGGTATACAATTATTCGAGGAATATTTTTATTACCATTTGATATGTGCCCGCAGTCGATAGCTGTACTTTTGTTTACTGCAAACGAAATGCTCTTACCGAATCGATCCTTGGCTGTAACGTCAGCCCCATTCTGAATGAGCAGCTGGGTGGCGGACACAAGGCCGTTGCGAGCGGCCAGATGCAAGGGCGTCCGGCCCTCATTATCTGCCAAATTGACTAGCGTGCCAAGACCAGCTGAATCGGCCTGTATCAAAGCGGTTATCGTGTGGGGTCTATCAAGTAACAATTGCACTACGGCTTCTTGATGAGCCAAGCAAGCCCGATGAAGCGCCGTTGCGCCTTTACAGTCCTGGGCTAACGGGTCAGCACCCCGGGATAACAAAAGTTCTGTGAAAAAATACCCAGTTCTTACTTGTTAGCAACAGAGAAGGTTTTTCAATCACGCTACTCTATTGCTTAGTTTCATTTGAATTGATCTATAAGCTTCATACTTCGTGAGCAATGTTTAATGTACTGATATATAAAGGGTTGCCTCGACGGCCAGAGGAACTTACCGATTACATTACACTGTCCATTTTGGGCAGCGAGTATCAACGGTGTACAGGCAAGGTTATCTCGTTCGTCGACACGGGCACCGCGTGCTATTAGGGCGTCGCAGTTCCTCGACACTCCCCGAATAGCAGCCACATGTAATGCAGTGCGTCCTCTGGCGTCTCGGGCATGGACCGACTGCCCTCCGAGCAGTTTGATCAATGATTCCAATAATGATACACCGTTAAGGTGGCCCCTGTAGTGACACGTTCGAAAGAACTTACCTAGTTTTATTTCTTCTGCTGCTTTTATTAAGATGATACTTACATATATTAACCAAGCTGGTATCTAGACATACTTAATTATATGTATCAAGTACAACACTTTCATTTGGATGTTTACTACCCGATATTATTTTTTATAGAGTTGATCCCTAACTTTTCGTCCGATGAACAAATATTTTTTTTCTAGAATTTCTAGAATAAGAACAGGGATGTAGCTGAGTTTTCTAACAGGATAAGATCAACTTATTTCGAATCACTTCAATAAAAGACTTTTCTGGGAAGACCGAGTGATCGTTAAGAAAGTCTACCACAAATAAGATGCAGTGCCTACGTGGCACTGAAAACCGTCGACCCAGCAATACAACAAACAATGTACTCACGCTGCACAGTGAAGTTCACTGAAGTGTGCTCGCGGGGCGACGTGCATCTCTGCGTCCTCGCTCATCTCCTCCTCAGCCAGACGCAACAATAATGTGACACACTCGCGATTTCCTGAATAACAGGCATAATGAAGAACTGAATAACCCTGAGGGTCTCGTAATGCCAAGAGCGACCGACGCCCACCGAAAGACAAACCGTTGGCAGCGGTCACGCTGGCCGTCATCGAGTCTGTGGCTAGTTCTGCCTGTAGAGCCTCAGCCAGAGCTTGCAAAACCTTTGCATTGCCAGTAAGTGCGGCCAGGTGAAGTGGACTCTTGCACGGCACCTTTACCTTAGTGAGGATCGGAGCCCCGGATTCCAACAACTCGCGAGTCGCTTCCGGATTGTTGAACGCATAGTGAAGTACACCAAGGCCCCGGTTGTCACGCATCCGAACATCGGCGCCTTGCTCTAATAGGGCGCGAATTGTTTGACTTGACGACCGCATAGCCGCGTGCATTAGCGGAGTGCGACCCCGTCGATCGCTAACGTTCACATCGTACAGGCCGCAGTTGAGCAGATATAACAGGCAATCCTCCCTGAGGAAACAGTCGCATTCAAATTGTACAGTAGTTCCATTCACAATCATGTTTTAATATTACTAATGCCGGGAATAAACGCGTGTCTTAATCCGAGCAATAATGATTACCATTGTTAAAGCAGCTTGGTGATGCTAGTTCATCTCTTCTCAGCCTGAAACTACCACCTATTTAATCTAATTATGCATGTGCGGCTGAGCACTATAGAATTTCCTACTCAGTTGCTCTGTTCTTCTGGTCATACTGTTGCAACAACTTCCTACCGATTGTGTCTAGCAGCAATTATCAGAGCAAGATCCGGCCTTTGAGCGGACGACGCTGAGGACTGCGCAGCTGACCCTCGACCGTGTTCATCATTATCCTCCTCGCACTGGCTAGCGTATTCCAGGAGCAAGCGAAGACACTCAAGATGACCACTGCGAGCTGCTAACTCCACGGGCGAAAGCCTTTGTGTCGGAGCCATGGGAGGGCAACCTATGATTGTACGAATATCATCATTCGATAGTTGGGAAAGAATCTACAATGACAAAAAGAAAATAAAAAGCACATAATATTATCGTCTTGGGAAAGCACCTGGGAAACAGGACAACTGAGAGAGCAAGCATTATGAAACATCCTGGATGTCCTTGACGAAGTACTTGACAAATATCGGGCCATGTCACGCGAACGGATTACGGCATTTGCTTTTGTCGACAGATCGAATACCCGCTCAAATCGAAAGCACCAATAGGAACCGAAAGTTTGAAGTTCTAGAAGTTCGATGCACCCACATTTAATGTAAACCGCAGATTTCCTTTTGTTCATGAACGACCGTATCAGTTAGCATAATAGCATTTTCCGGAGACCACTTTCGAATAGTGAATGAAACTTGATGAAGCAAAATGCGTATGGTCGTCGATACTAGAGGCACCTGAAGAAAAATATCTGAAATCTGCCTTCGTCCTTCGTTTGCTACCTTCCACACAGGAGTCATGTAACCCGATGAGGTATTATGGAAGCAGCAGTGCAAAAAGGGATATCCTGCAGTCCTGTGATATCGAAATGAGCGCTGGTGTATTTATCTATGTTATAGTCATATGGGAGGCATAGCGGGAGAGATTATCCGTTTGCTAATCCTTAGCACCCATAGCTGCTACAGCTTGTTAATACACTTTTCCGTGACCACTTATATATGACCGTTATAGAGAATATAGACAGACCTACCTGTACTTGAGCCTCTCCTAGGGCGCTCACCCACATCAATTGCCAAACATATATGCTTGTATATATTACATAACTCGTTTTTTGGCTCTATCCTTCGAGAGTTTTTTAATCCTAAAGTTCTGAGTTCATCGCATCCAAATGATTGTGCTTACTACGTAAGAACGTTACTAACTGTGACACACCCAAATTACGGTATTTGCTCTTTCGTTCCTTGAAGGAATAAATGGCGAAACGATATTCTCCGGGTGGGCAAGGTTAGCATAAAATCTAGCTTAAAATCTGTAATATTAAAATTAGAAAACGACTGTGAGCATATACGAACAAATTCGATACTTTAAAATAATGGCAACGGTCAAGTGATGTCACCTATTTTAGCCCCTATTCTCGTGCTATTGCATCTTCTATGCGGGTGTCGGAGCGCAAAGTGCGCTGAACACATCTTCGTAAGTTAGCATTGTTTTTGCGACAGTGCAAACTCAATTAGCGTTCCTATGCATGTTAGTAGCATTTTTTTAGTAGAAGATCTGCTACTGCTACTTTGAATTCGAGATCTAAAAGATGACATGAACGTACCGTCTTGAGCGCCATGTCGTTTCCGGCGTGGGCCGCATAATGAAGTGGGCCTGCACCTGAGACGTCTAGAAGTTTACACCATTCGTCAGCTTTGAGCAGTCCAAGAAAAAAGTTAACGTATAGATCGTCCTGGAGGGCGCAGGCTAGATGGAGCGGAGTGCGCCCGTCCACATCGGGACGTCCAGCGTCGAGAGGCGAACGGTGGCTGAGATATGCCAGTAAGTTAACATCACGATGCTGTTGCCGATTTGCCACGGCGTAATGTAGAGGGGTGCGTCCTGGACAAGATAGATTAATAATTGAAAAATTTTGTAGTGCTTATTGGAACAATTGAAAGGTCTTCATCGCAGTCGCTTGTACATCTTCTGCTAACCTAACATATGTAAGATAAAACCTATCTGTTAAGTGACTATTTATGATTATTTTTTTTGAAGAACTTTTGTC
>NW_019211457.1:45524622-45652013 GCF_002443255.2 Varroa destructor | reverse complement strand
TATATATACATACATACATATAGAGAATAAAACACTGCTAAAAAATATTTGATAATTTCATAATAAAAGTGAAGAAATCTCTAAATAGAAAATGTACAGTGCCCTACATCTTTTAATCGAATTCACCATTATGTAAAAACAAATAAAGAAAAAGGAATATTTTTGAATTGCAACGATTTTTCAATATCATTCATTTTCATATTAACACGCTAATAAAACTAACCGTTCGAGTCGACTATGACATCATAGGACAGACTTTTAGTGACCTTTTGCTCCCCGAGGAAGTTATAAAATTCGGAAACCAGCTCCAGGTTTCCGGCAAATGCCGCGCAGTGGATTGCCGTCCGGCCTGCGTTGTCTCGTCCCAAAATATCGGCACCTCCGGCCACCAGCTGAAAGATGCAAAAAGCAGGCCACACTCAGAATCTGTTTCCAACATACTACTAGAAGCTATTCCAACGACTAAAAACTAATTTTAGAAGAAGACAAGTTCTCTTCCCTTTCAGCTGTTCCTGTTCACATTTTAACTATACGTAATTAATTAGTGTTAGGACAATAATTGACCTACATAGATATGTCATACCTTATGGCAAACGCCGGAATGACCATAAAGCGCTGCCAGATGCAGCGCACTGCTTCCGTCACGAGCCGTGTGACTCGCCTGAGCACCCCGATTTAAAAGGCATTGGACCAGCAACTCGTGGCCGTACCGAGCGGCGATGTGTAACGTGGTAAGACCATGTCTGTATGAAACGATATTGAACGCAAAAATACCACAAAATCAATAGCAGATCAATGGCAATAGCTGCAGTATTATGAGCAGACCCAATAGAGTTCGTTAACGAGTGATTTATTTGCAAACTTCCATAAAAATCTCATACTGTTTGCATAAGTTGTATTGACGAGCTTTTCTCGATTAACCAGTTCAGTATAGACTCAACGTCCCAGCGAAGCTAAACCGCCTATATATATGTGGTCGTGGTTCGTATAATTCACTTCCATAACTTCTATGTTTCTACCTTTTTTTTTTTCTATTCTGTTTCATGATCAACGTCAGCATATAGTTAATGTTAAATACCTATAAAGCACGGTTTTAGCAATTAAATAAGTCATGTTAATGCTACGAGTGGGTATCTTTTGTGTGCTCTAACCGCCAAAGGTGGAAATAACTAGAAAGAAATAAACAACAACTGCTAAAAGTAGTGCAGCAACGCTACGAGGGTATGAGTTTTTTTCCTGAAACGATACAGTGTAGTCTGATAGTTACTGTGATAGTGTAATGATAACGTGTTTGTCTATTGACATAGAAGCGGGAATAGACAAACCTTCTTTTATGCTTTGAGCACTTGTCTGTGTTGCTGGGGCAGGTGTAAAGTTTGAAACATTCACCTGTCTACCATTTGGCTGGAGCAAATCGGCCTAAATCACGCGCGGCTGATAATTGTTGACTATGGGACGACACCAGGACCGTGCCTTGATGTCAGGCAGCCTGTCATAGATGAGTTGCTGACGTCAAACAGTCAGTGTAACTCTGGCTACCTTTGTTATAAGGTCATGCGCTGTTCCGAAGAAAATAACCACGCATAAATATATCCAGTAGCTTGCCACGGTCGTGGCGACCGGACTGATTTATAATGTCGCTTTAGTTATTCTCTGTTTATTTCTTAGTCGTCGGTCGTTGTCAGATTTTGTCGAGCGATTTGAGCAAATCGGCTCTAGTAATAACATTGAGGTAAAAAAAAAACGCAGAACACTAAATATGCATAGATAAACGGCTAAAGGTCGTCTGTGCGTGAGCGTAAATGTGGACCGATTAGATAACAAGGATATTGGACTGATGGATACAACAAGCCATGAAGGATAACAAGCTATTGGACTGTTTTTATTCCACGAGCTTTACACACCATCTAATGACCTTTTAGCAACGACTCTTTCGTTAAAAAATATGAGAATCGTTTACAATCAAACGCCTGGCTTAACCGTACTTTTTACACGTATAGAAATACCGAAAATTTAATTTCACATAGATAAGTTTATGGGCACGACCTCGTTCTGAATGCCCATTCCTGTTCCAAATGCTAAAACTATTTCGAGATGTTCCTCGTCTCTCACCGATCAGCCGTGTTGAGTTGAGCTCCGGCATTAATGAGGTTTTGGGCCCTTGTGACCCTCCCGTGGATGGCACTCATGTGAAGTGGCGTTCGTCCGGATCCGCTTTTGGCATTGACTAAAGCGCCCATCGCCAGCAACAGCTCAACGCACGTCCCTCCGTGAGTGGAGGCTGCTGCGTAATGAAGTGGCGTATAGCCTGTAATGTAGCGCAAACAGAAAAGCCGTGCAACACAGACGAAATTAGGCGAGCTCAAGCCGAGAACATAGCAAAACAGTGTTCACATTAGAGATGCTGACAAATACGACGTAAATAAGAAGAAACCAATCGAAGATACTGCGAAGAACTTTGCATTTCCACATGATAATGTACAAACCAATAGGTCTGCACGATTTGACCACTTATACATTTGCTGAGAAAGCTACCCAGCTGGTCGGAATTTCAAATCAGCCGATTATAAGCACATCTTCGCTCACGTACCTCAAGAACAGAATAGCCAAACTTACCTAGCGCGTTTTTGGCTGATACGGGCGCTCTGGCCGCGATTAAGCACGATGCAACTTCGGACTTCCCATTGAGCGAACATATATGTAAACCCGTGTTACCTCGGCCGTCGGGCACGTCGAGGCGAGCCCCCATTGCCAACAGCGCTTGAACTGCGCCAGGCCGTCCCCCGGCGCAGGCCGCATGTAACGGCGTGAGCCGATCCTGGTCGAACACCTCAAGTTGGGCGCCATGTTGCGCAAGCAGGCGTAGAAGATCGGCGTGCCCAAGAAAGGCTGCATAGTGTGCGGGACGCCGCTGTTTCTTATCGAGAATATCCGGGCTGGCGCCGTGATCGAGCAGAAGTTTCGCCATTTGCACGTGTCCGTTGAATACGGCGTGGTGTAGGCACGTCCGACCGAACTTGTCCGATATGTCGAGAAAGTTAAATTTCAAATGAGCTGACCCGTTCGTGGCGGCCTGTCGCCGTTCCTGGTGAGCGAGAATCGCTTGGGCGCATGTCAATGCGTTGTTTGCTGCCGCCACATGAAGAGGTGTTTGCCACAGTTTATCTCTAGCGCTAACGTCGGCACCAGCCTCGAGCAGTACTCGGCACGTTTCGCCGTAATCGGGCCAGTCTTCCTCGTCGTCAAGACCGGCCAAATTGAGCGTTTGGAAGGTGGTGGCCGATGCTAAGGGATGCGACTGGAACGAGTGTGAATTACAACGAACTAGACCGACGATCGAATTTTCGTTGCGTGACGAATTCGGTAAGCCGCAATTATTATACCATTCATTGCTGCCGTTGCTTTTCGTTGCTGACCATGAAGATGACATTGGTGGGTTGGTTGTAACTCCGAGATCTGTTCGCCCGTTCGGCGGCAGTGAGGACGCTGACGACAAAGTCGTAAGCATTGCCCCGGCGTTCAGCAGTGGGTTGTGTGGATCAACTGAAGTGTTCACTCCGCACTGGTCAGGTACATTACCCAGAATCCAATCGAGCAAGGCTTGATCTGGCGGACAAATTTGAACACCGATACAATTTCTTTAAGTTACCTTTCTATCAAATACCAGGTCGAATATCTCTATCTCAAGATGCTATTGTATAGCTCACGACATGTCGACTGGATTACAGTTTTTGTATTTCGACAGTTAGTAAAACAACGACATCTTTTTAAGAGCATAACGCTTAGTAATTATAGCACTGATATTATTCGTTGTAAAGCACTAAATAACTCCTTGTATTCACCCCTACATATTTGCCTTTCTGGCAGGACTTACATCGAGTCTGTAACCGCATACAAGCTGAAAGACCTTTTCTCCCATATAATTACGTTAGTACACTTTATACGAACGACGGGCGTTTACAAGCGATCACGCTTAGGTATATTACAAGTCTGCTCACATATCTTCAGCCAACAAGTCCCATGCAAAGTGTACCCACATATGCAATTCTAAGGCATAGTCAATTTCCGGTGGCGTACTGGGCAAGGAACGTACGTCGTAGCTAGCAAATGAAGGCCATTTGATATTTTGAGTAGCTTTGCCCACCGTCAGCTGTTAGCCTTATCAAACTACAGGACCGAGAGGCCAAGTCAATGCCAAAGAACTGACATGACCTGAAAGGCACACAAGTGCTCGGTTTTAAAATACGTTATTTTTCGACCCCGTCTTTGGAGTGCTTGCGACGTCAAGCCAATCATTAAATAGCTCACATCGAACGTAAGTAAGTAAAGCAATTGTCAGCGAAGGTGCTGCGAAGAATGCTGAATTTTTTGAGGTTTCTCTACCTTTCAGACCAAGCTTTGTCAGCTAAAATTTATTCTTGGTCTGCAAGCACGGAAACCTAACGCTACAAACATGGTTGGACGTGGAAAAGAAATGTAATACTTTTTAATGTACCCCAAATGTACTGCATGTG
Source organism: Varroa destructor (assembly GCF_002443255.2). Taxonomy (NCBI): domain Eukaryota; kingdom Metazoa; phylum Arthropoda; class Arachnida; order Mesostigmata; family Varroidae; genus Varroa; species Varroa destructor. Next base: position 45,647,499 of record NW_019211457.1, on the reverse strand, counting down.
AGTAGTCTTTTCTAATCGTTATACCGCGGACAAACGCTTGAAGTTACCCTAATTTATCTCCTGTCTCTATCAGCAAGTTCCCTTATCGCTGCGGAGTTATCTAAATCTTAAGTTGGGACCTGTCTAAGTTTCTTTAATCAAAGGATCCCTGATATTATTATTATTAATCGGCCTTTCTTATTCTCGTTTTCTTTAAATGTTGAAATGTCTCCATCTACACACCTCAGATATTTAGGAGGAATGAAACTGCCAAGTCATGAGCAAATCACCGCAGTGCGTTCTTACCATGATTATAACTAGCGTTGCCGTTGATGACGGCAGTAGATGATCCAGCGACAACGTTTGACGCAGAAATTGGTGTCGATACCGATGTTGCCCCATTGGTAAAATGACTGATCGTCACAAGGGGTTGGGGCTCCTTATACGGACTAGGAAAGTTTCCTCCTGAAAGAATTCGCCGATTAGGCGGTAAGGGTCTGTCAACATCAAGGCCTTGCATCAGGTCTGGCTTGAGAGCCTCCTCCTCACGCGCACCCGGGACTTCTTCACGACAGCAGACTCGGTGTAGGGGCGTAATCCAAAATACGTCCTTCGCATTGACCCGCGCACCTAGAAATTAGTTGTGCAGACCCAAGCAAGAATCGTACATAAAACGGCAGCGGTAACGGCCAGCATGGAAGACGAAGTTAAGCACACGAAAATGAAACGAAATTCAGATTAGCAGTGAATGTTGCTTGTGCTTTTTATATTACATTGCACAGCCAAATAGATCTATATTTAGGTTATTAATCTTGTAACTAAAGGAACAAGACTGAATTGTGTACAATTGCTGTTCTTTTTCATCACTCCATTATGTATATATATAGCTGTCGCCGTAGCGGTTCTCATGTAACGAAGATTTCTCTACCAGTTAACTCTACTCGTATCGGTCTATGTTGTGTACTGTTATATCAACGCGCGCCATTTTCTGCTACATAAAAACCAGCGATAAATACAAAAACTGACGGAAAACCCACGAATCTTTTATATAGTGCCATCTTATGGGTCGTGAACTACCAACCCTCTGCATGATTGCTTGACAGAATGCGCCGGAATTAAAGGTCGAAATACTCTGCGATCATTTCTTTTTGCATCATCTTATTTTGATTTTTATTGTATTGGGGGTTGCTTGTAAGAAGTGTTCGATGTACCAATTGACCTCGTTATCGCACCGCAAGCAAAGCTCGACAATATCAACTAATGCACGTATTATATATCCTAATAACCCCAGTTGTTATTAACCCACCACGGGCGGTTGTTTCTTTACCTACGCGGGAGCCGCTCTGGGAAGTAACTGAACCATCAAGCTCGAAAAATCTAGGCCTCTGGATAGATAACATTGGCTCGACCGAGCCGTACGGTGTCGACAGAACGGCATCGCATACATCCAGCTGGATACGTTAGCGTACGTCTGAGGAAGAGGTAGTTTGTAATGTCAAGGTTGCTAAAGACATAACACTAGGCTAGTAAGCACGAAAGGCTGAAAGACCGGGAGGGAGGAAACCAAATAAAATCCTATAGCCAATAGCAGAGCCATTACGATGACAGCGTGAGTGTGTGTCTAAGCTTGCCAACTATATGTTCGAGATTCTTACAACAAGGCCAAAGTAAGCACGCATCAAATAGAAGACACCCGGTCTCGACGTCAACCGACCGCTTATATAATGCGCGCGGTTCCTGCTTCTGCTGCTGTTGCTAGAGATCTACACACACGGCGGTTTTTAAACATGGCGATACGATCTTCCATGACAACATCTGCTCCATGCAGTTCACGAGGTTTGTTCTAGCTAAAAAGGCCGAGACGAGACAAGCTGCTGCTGCTGCTGTGACCCATTGCCTATTAGTTTGTTGTCTATTGTATTAGTGAGATGCTATTGAAAAGCAGGGCCATAGGCCCACAGGACTGTACGGATCGAATCTAGCTCGTTGTTTATATGAACAAAGGTTTTTGCCGATGAGCAGCTTATCGCTTAGGTGATTGAGGTATGTGAATATGAAGGCAGATGACAAGGTGACTAGCTGTGAATCCCGGAGCAGTTTGATTAAAAAATAACTAAAGGATTTTACATCATTATTTTGATTTATTTATTAAATAACTGAGTAGATAGTTAATGTGCTAGGTGTGGCAAGCCAAGATAAGCGGTCGTAGCTATAAACATACACAATTAGTTATATTGATATTTATTTTTGCAATTCCTATTTGCCAGGGCAACACGGACATATCTGTATCAAGGGAGAAATTAGGCTGCGAACATTTAAGCGGATCCTTTGTAATGAGGTAAATCTTGCACGCTATGCTGAACAGCTGATTCTGGGAGCTTGGTCACACAGAGAGGATAGCCGAGACGAGAAGAATCATTATTTCAATTCATTCTGCAAGCCGGCACCAGTAAATAAATTTTGTTTTTTTCAAATTTTTTGTGCCAACAAGATCGTTGGATTTCACATATTCTTCAACCTTCTATTGTGTTTTCCTTATAGTGATAGAACAGTCTATGAAATATGGTGCATGCCTCAAGCTGAGCGCTACATTTTTCACCCTTTGACAGGCGTGGTTTTGTGATGCAGATTAGAAAAGTCATTTCACATTAGGATACCCAAGTATGTTTTTTTATTATCCCTGTTTTATGCGTTTTGCGTCGAGACTCGATAAGCTGTTTTTCGGCCGAAGTAATTTTGAAAGCACGTTTTGATAAGATCGCGTGTGCTGATAACTCAGTGATAAGGTTGAGATTCACGAAGTATTGTTGATGCTCGACGTGTTGACCTTGTCCAATACTATATTCATTGTCATAAACTGTCCCTCTCAGTAAATGCCAGTGCATGCTTCGCTACGGTACACACCAATCGGCAGAGACCGACAATAAGGCAACATCCTATCTCCAAAGAACGGTGGAGCGCCGCTGAACATTGCGTACAACGGAAAGGGGCACACGACCTATCATTTAACCAGAGTATTACCTGCCACGACCTTTTCAAAAAGGCAGTACAGCCTGTGACGAACGGAAGAGCAGAATGTACTCAGACATGATATTCTTCAGTGGGAAATGCTTGGGAAAGGTGAAGGGAGATCGCGCAAACCTTGTCCTCAGACGGCCAGCATATGGTAGTGAGGGGATAGATGCATTGTTCCCATTGTATGTATACCTAAGAGGGCTAGGACGAAAAAAAAATTAATTGAAAACGACCGGGCCAGGCGTTCAAATGAATACAGATAATTGGCTTTTTCTTTTCTGGCTTCAAATCCGCTTTCAGTCAACGTTTTATCTATGTTTAGTGATTCGAACCCGTGGTTATCGACCGACACCAAATAGGCCTACATCAACTAGCCGCATTAAAAATAAACCTCGTTATATAAACGACACAGAACACCAGCCCCGATGAATAGACTAGATTAAAAATTAGATAACGATAATCCATGGAAAATTACTTTTTCCTATATAGTACTTACCCACTAAGCGGCATTTCGGTCTTCTCATGTGTTTTGTTAGACATATCTATTAGATAACACCATCAGCTCTCCACAAGGGCTCGCTTACTGGCGCTACCCCGGACCGCTACTGAGTGAATTCCATTGTGAAAACAAGAAAAATATGGCAATCGCTGCTCAAGCCATCGTGTGATCATTGAACTGGCGGCCAGTTAGCGCTTTCTATCGGATCATCAACTATCGTGTAACTTGTAAGATATTTAGTGTAATATTTATCTATATATGTATGCGTTTTACGTTCTCGTGGACGAAAACTCTCTCTGCCTCTTTCTTTCTATATATATATATATATATATATTGTATGATAATATAATCAATGGGGCACCCATCGAAGGACTGGTTGAACAAGAGGGCGCGTCAGAAGTCTTTCGGCACTTGGCGATCTCTGCCGGCTACTGCCGGGAAAATGAAAGGGGCTTCGGACGCCGCACGTGGTGTACGTAAAAAAGTTAGTGCAGCTTTAACTAAAATGCGGTTGTATGGAGCCAAACACAAGCTCAATCGAACGATCAAAAGGGGTTTTTGCAATGTCCATGTTTTGTACGTACGTACATACATCAGAGTGAATGTGGTATAAGGCGGCACACAATGGGTATACAAGAGTGGCTATTAGTTGGGTTCATGCAAATCTGGAAATAAAAAAAAGTAATCTAAGCACAGAATTTCCACGAAGTACGCAGGCAAACTCCGTGCCGTGTCCTTCCACTAATTATGGGCTAAAACTTTGTTAGTGTCGATATACGACATCGAAACTCTTCGCGTAGGCAGATCTGAGTTAGGCCAAACACTAGATTTTAATTAGGAAAAACCGTCACGGGCTTGCTGGAGCCGATGTGCGTGACTGATATGCACAATAGTATGCTTGCTTTAGCCTTAACCAAATGTTAATGATGAATCGAACGAGGTTTTTCCGGATATTTGCTGAAGAGCGTACCAATGGCGGAATATCTCTTCGACCAGTGAAATGTATACCTTCGACAAGTTTAAATTATGCTCATAATTAACATAGAACAAAAATATCGGTAAGGTCAGAACTTTTTTCATAGAAAAAAAAAAAAAGGACTGCCTTTGATTATGTCAGACCTGCGAAGTCAATGCGTGCTGGACATTATTGGTGGCAGAAATTCCAACAGAACAATACCCAGTTAGCAATTTTACCTATGCAATGGTCTGGTACGATTGACCTCTCAGAAACGCACCGAGACATTCAAGTTTACGCCGTGCTACTCGTAACGATAAAAACGATCAAAATCTCGAAATCAATAACTGACTAAATACTTTCAGTCTATGTGCCCCATAGTACTATGCCTTACATACGAATAGTGCCCGCGTGACGCTTAATCATGAGTAAACGTTAAGGAACTGATCAGCAGCAGTAGAATACTATTATCTATGTGTAAGCATGACTTTGAGACATGAAAACATGAGATCTATCCTACAAACGGACTGGGAACAAAAACAATATAATAAACAAGCGGCTAGATATTGATATAAGTAGAGAGTTTTGCAGAGATTCTCTCCTATACTCCACCACTCCCCGTTCCACTTCGACTTCACACCTCAGCCCAATAAACAAGTGTCCTTGCTAAGTGTTTTACTACTATGTCGTCGCACTGCTCACGAACAAATGTACGGAACACAACTAATAGTACCATAAATACGTGCGTGTCCAATAGAGGCGGTTCGTTTATGTACGACACTGGAATGATCTGAACGATTAATGGCGTTTCATTGTGCCTAACATTCGTACGTACATAACCGCATGACAGACAAATATCTATACCTGTACATACTTATTAAATACTATTACGTAGTGCTATTAAGTAGAATATCAGATGGAGTGTCGTAAATGGCCATACGGGTGAAGGCACTAGTGCTGATTCTGTTGCGTTGGTTGATACGATACTATTGGTATAGCTGGACTGGAACTATTACATACCTGTACGAGCAAGATGGCTGCATAATTATGGTTGATAGCTATACGCTGTGTGTACACGCAGCGTGTACTGATCAAATAAGAAGTGCTCCCTTGTTGGGGCTAGCGTCAACATTGACGAATAGAGTACGTAGAACGCCTAGAAAGTGCCTATGTGTCATAAAGCTGACTATAGAAATGATTGAGGAGTCTATGATTACGCCGACATTGGAGCTGTTCGGAAGGCTGGCAGATATTCTGTTTGTGTTGTTTCCGTTTCAAGTCAATAGCTATGACCCACAAAATGCTAATCGATGGGTCGGCAGAGCGCTGCAAAACGGGTTAACGGAAATAATTTCGTCTAGATGCACTAGATTGCACCAACGAATCGTAAGTAACGACTTCCCGTTTACGCGGGCTGCGTTTACGTCACTTCACAGGCTTCGGTTCTTGTATGAACAGAATAATTTGGTGTATTATCCAAAAGCCGCATCAAACTAACATCCAGAAGAAGGCGACAAGTGTTGCGGTATACTGGTTGGAGCGTAACACGCTTTTCTACTCATCCGTCCGGCAGAGACTGTTTCCTGTACTGTGCTTGCGGTCGGCTATTACCCTAATCTCTTTAGAATTAGACCACGCACGTACAACTCAATCGACGCGAACCCAAAGACGTTCGCTTTGCCCCAGCGTTGTTTCATTATTCATTATCATTCGTACGGGTTACTGATACGCGTACCCCTTGAAGACTACGGCGACCGCTAGGACTTATCAATTGGCTGTTATAATTGACACGTAGATAAGATTATTATGGCACCATGACGGTCGGGTTAAGCCAATCTGGACTAAAAAGCAAAGCCTTGATCATCTACGGGCAGTTACCCTATCTACAGTGGAAGCGTATCTATAATTACACGAGTATAATATGTTATATAGACTACGTCACAGGTATAATCAACGAAAAGGAACTGCGTCATCTATAGAATCCTCCGCTGCTGCTCTTTTGTACTAACTTTTTCTCAGGCAATTGAACCCCGACCGCACCAGCGCAAGCATCGCTACGTTTATTCAGGAGCTCAGTTTGAGTCATTTGATGGCATCACGCTTGAGCTGTGTTGCCCCCCCCCCCCCCCTCTCTCAATATCTTTTTGTTGTCGCTTACCTTTTTGGAGCAACATCCGTGTGATGTGGACATTACCGCAGAAAGCCGCTGCGTGCACCAAGGTTCGCCGCTGTTCATCGTGCCAATTCGGTCCGTCAGGATGTGGCGACGAGGCCAATTCGCTCTCTAACTGGCCGGGGTCGTTCAGAAATATCGACTGAACCAGCGCTGGCTGTAACAACAGCGTCTCTCGTTAATTCGTAATGTGTTGGCTAGCTAGACAATATATGTACATTTATGTAATTTGTGCAATTTTATATACGTAATGGGGGAAATTTTGCCTCACAAATGCCTATTGTGGTAATTATTAGGGGCCCGACACTCGGCACAGCAAGGGTATCACAATGTCGAGTTTCCATTGTGCTAAATCTAGTGCAATTTGGATTGCATCGCGAGGTAGGAGCGTATATAATGCAGCTAGCTGCCTGTTCATTCACAGAAAATACACGTTACTCACACACAGCTAAACATGTATTTAGTGAACTAAGAAACTCCCTAACTAATATTGGTGGCATTCCCTAGACGGCGTGGTGGAAAAATCAAATGTGGCGCATTGAAAACACAAACTGCTAACTTCGGCCTATTGTTCGCGACCCAGTAAGGCAAGGCGAACCTCCGTTTACAAAGCCAACGTCCTCTATTGAGATGCCAGGACATGGCGGCGTTTGCGTCTCGATCTACAACTGCTATACACAACATTGAGTGGCAAACATTATTAAATTCTCTTGGCAGACAGATCTTCCTCTGAGCTTCGTTTGTATGGTTCGTGGCTGTCGCTAAAAGAAGCTAATATATGAGATTACAGCCTTCTGACAGCCAACACGACGATCGCCGGATGTCGCCGAGTTAGACAGCAGTCGAAAATCACGAAGTACAATCTCAGAGTCGTCAGCTAATTCGGTTTGGTAGAGTATAATCGAATACAATTGAAGAGCAAAATTGAAGGGCCAGAAATGAGACAACCCACTCGGAGGGCCCTGGGAGTAGTCAAGATGACATTATTGAGATAGGTTTTTGCAGAGGCATCTGTTACTAGAAGAGCTCTTCTCAGAGAGACGGATTAACTACAACTGGATGGCAGTGATACAATGCTAGTGTTGTGTTTTGTTTAGCTAGTAATGCTGAGCCGGTTGGCTCGCGCAGTCGTTTTCTACCCTATGATATTATATAAAAATATTTTAGTTGACCATTGGTCTCGAACCGGCGTACCCTGGGAATTTTGGCAAACGCATCATCTTAGAGTCACCGCTAGAACTAGGGCAAGTTGTACTAGACTGCTGTACTAGACACATGCATGTTAGCCGCTATTGAACACGAAGGACCGGCCTAGAAAAAAGAAAACGCATTTCACAACCAAGCTTCTCAACGAAGCCACTCCGAAGCGCTGCAGCTAATTGGGGCCGGCCTAATAAAGGCTAAATAAGAAGCCGGCCAGATGAGAACCACTTGAAGCAGACCACAGCTTTAAATACACGTAACATCACAAATAATGTTGCACTGATGTTCATGTTTCACTTGTGCCTGTGTGTGTGTGTTTTTTTTATAATCTACCTTTATGAACTCTGCTGTAGTGTAATAAAGGTTATGGATAAGTTCAAGTTGATTCTGAGCCACGGCCTGCCCTATGGCAGCTTGTTCAGTCGTCTTCTATATAAGAAAGGCCTTTCTTAAAGACTTAATAACTCAACAATTATCGATTCAAAGATGTAGAACACGTATGCGAATATAGGAGTACAAAAATGTTTGATATGATTTTTCTATAGGAAAGACTTACTGCTCTAAACGAAGATGCTAGAACCAATGTGTGAAGGCTACATCACTCCGCAAAATGAATCGAACTAGATTACTTCGCCGCTTTGCGGAAGCGATGGGACAGTCATATCGAGGCACCCTCAGATCTATTTTTCACCTCCGATTTTTATGTGCTTCCATCTATTATGTCACATCATACTGTTATTAAATCAGGAAACGACTCCGAAAATCCAACCGTCGTAGTTCGCGACAGCCCCTGCTTCAAAGATGCCATATCGGCACGGATGCAATCCACTGTCAGTCAACACTAAGCCCAACTCTCTTAAAATCTAGCGACGGAAATAGACTGATACTTTACCCTCAATCCAGTTATCTCTTTTAGCAAATCTAGCTAAGTAACAGTGGTAGCACTTTCAAATAAAACGTTTTTTTGCCAACGTTTTTTTTCCTGGTTAGAACCGTAACACGTACGTAACGATTTACCGCTAATTTGAAAACAGTGTTTCGGCAAACGGAAGCTGTTATATACGTATCTTTTTCCGGTCTTACCCAGCTAGCGACCTTCGCTTGCCCCTATATTCCGTCGTTTTCGGCCTATCTGCAAATAGCTAAGGATAATTCCTCTCAGCCTGATAGATGCAATGCCTAACAACGGTTCCAGATGTAAAATCCACAATCCTTTAAAATTCCCGTGCCCCGTGGTGCTTAATTCATCCAGTCGTGTTAAATGAATTAGCTAAGATTTTCCGGTAGCACGCTAGATGGGGCTGCACAAAATCATGTAGAGTATATGTAATAATGTAAGTTATTATCGACTTGCGACTTGGCAAATTCAAGTAGTATACGTTCCGGAAATACATACGCATACGTATCTTCCCTCAACCGATTGACGAGATAACGAAGCTCGGCAGTGCTTAGTGCACCGTAATAGTAAGATATAATAGTTTTAGGTAAGTTTTGATTGTTGCGGAGGGTGGTAGCTCAAGGGAAACGACCCGGTTGTCCTCTGTCCATATAAAATAAATCGGCTATGGAACTATCGAAACAACGATAACTTCTTAAAATTAAATTAATGCCTCAGTCCCTAGGAGTAGAACACTGGAGGATATTCGTTAAAATTACGACCTGAGAAAGTCGCTTCTAGTGTAACTTTCCATAGACTAGTATCACTTTTCTATGGCAATTGATTGCATCTGGCTCTATCAGCATCCATACTTCCGTGGTTTACATACGCATATGGCCTTACATATTATTAATATCCATTAACATCTAGCCTGATTCTGCAAGAATCGAACAGTTCGTCCGCCTATGCAATTAGCTAGCTCGTTCAGTGTCTGCAGCATATCGCATGCATGCATGCATGCATGTATGTATGTATGCAGCAGCTTGTTAGCTATATTTCAGTCTATCCACTCAATTCCTAATCCAATTAATATTTCGGTTCGAAGAGAGCGACGGAAGGAGCAAGTACAGCCACGACAGCTACAGCGATACCGGCAGCATTGGCAGACTGTCGTCATAGACCAAGGCAACAAATTAAGGCCAGTCATTCCTCTTCTCGCCCGTTTGCTCCTTGGATTTCAGTGGTTAGCACGGTGATAATCATGACGGTAACAGTTGCCAGTCCATTAGCCCCTCCTTCTACAAGTCCAACGAGAGGTGGTAGTTATCTCGCATCTTTTTGGCAAATTTTGACGTGGTACGTCTTTAAAGTCGTCTGACCAATTGGCGGACCTGTAGAAAGGGGGATAACGATTATGCACATGCCCGTCGGCCATGATTGCCACTGTACAAGGTTGCCTTTCGGGCACACTAGCGATTCACCCAGCGCTTTTGGAAAACAAGCGGAAGATCAACGATACTTGGTGCTGCTTGCGCGAAGGCTTCGTTCACCCCCAGCTGGCGGAGTCCAACGGCACTGCTGGGCAAATAGCGCTGGTGGAGTTATTTCGGGAAGGATTTTATTCGGACGGGACAACGCCGGGACCTCGTAGCAGACCTTCACTTTCAGCTAACGTTGACGCGGCCATAGTTATGTTAAGCACCGTTCGTTTCGCTTTCAAGCATACATAAACCGAACAGATACACTTAACGATGTTTACAGCAGCCCTAGCAGGAGCAGTGGCCAACAAGTAACAGTAATAGCTGCTTCTCAACCTCTTGGCTAGGATGTCGTAGCGAGATGATCGCGGCTGCCAAATTTCTTGCTACTGATTGGTACCGTTGCAGCGGCGACCACTACTATTATAGCCATTTTTGTTATTACTACTTGATGATTACAGAATCCCGGCTGCTTGGCTTAACCGGCGTGTGTTTGCCGGCTAGAACATCAGAGAGAAGCAGACGAATCAACTGTGGAGAAGTTAGAAGAGGATAAATGAAATCTTCGATGGCCTTCAACAAAACGCTCACTATCCCGTTTCCGTCAATATAGAGGTGTCCAGGAGATATCAATAACAATATTAATTGCTATTGAAATTTCATACTGTTGCTGCTGCTGCTACTACTACCGCACAAATTGCGCACTGGTAGATAGGGTTTCATTCAGTTTTTTCTGCATTATCCAACCGTACCGAATATATATATATATATATATACTGAGTTGTTAGGCGGTTAATTACTCTGAAGTATAGGTAAGAGTCTGTACAAGAAGCATCGTAAATGAATGAAGGATGGTCATGAATTTTATTCGGAGAAACCCCTTGCGGGACAGGAAGTGAAGCGAGTAAGATGAAGCGGCAAATTCATAGTAGTAAGCTGACATAAACGGACCGAAATATTATACATTTTTCTCGATTTAACTTCAAATAACCACATTGGTTTGTCTTATTGACAAAGTCGTTTTGCAAACCAGCGGGCCTTTCCATTATACAAGAACACAGTATTCATTGTGGGCAAGGCCCAATACAAAAAAGTTCTGTTTGTGGACAGCCGTAAGCTGAACGCTTTTCTTGCCATCGTATCATAAACAAGTTCATCGTTAATTCTATGTTATTGTACACAATATGCAGTATTCATATTACTGTTTACTACCTACATATAGGTTTTACAAACTGGGTCAGATAACCTTGCCAAATTCGCTCACTGTTGGAAGTGGCTTCAACAGATGTGTCGCATTATCAAATCGTACTCGAAGCCTCTTAGTTACGCGAAGCATTGACATAATTGTGACTTGCCACACCGTCTTTCGACTGTTGCCAACCGGTAGAACTATTCCGCCTATTGATCATGCTGTCGTGCGCGCACTTCTGAATTCTGTCGCGTATGCACCCATTTGCCGAACACAAAGCACAACTTCGACTTTCTCCGTATGTCTATCTGGTCGTGCACACGGCCAGAGTGCTGCAAAACGATACCAACTGAGAACATTAAAACCAATATCTAAACACAAGTCAACCTAACAGAATACCAAACAGTAGCAGTTCTGGTGAACAGCTGACAATATTACGCAGAGGCGTGGAAGAGGAAACAACAGGTACAAAGAGAATGAAAACGGTTGTTTTCTATCCAGCTAGAACCATCATGCTAATCCTTTTCTCTCGGTTTTCCCAGCGTAACCATTAAACCTGACGACGAACGCCGCACGAAAGCAAACCACGAAACCATCTATACGACCAGATCTACCTGTTTGGAGTAGTCGCCTGAGGCTCGAATTGTGGTCGCTAAATCATCAGATCAAATTAAATGCAATCGTCCTTACCTAGCACTGTAAAGTCGAAACAAAATGAGATAATTTATAGTTGTCATCAATTAGAGTTCCGGTAAAAAAGCAACGAAGTCGTCGTCCTTCCACCGAATGCGGAACGAGCTCGATCTATAGGCAGTGGTAACAACAACTGGTAAAGCAGCAATAGGAATTGCAATCCATCATCTAACGACGAGCCAGAATTAGACGCTGCTTTGGACTACGGTCTATGTGTAACCAAAACCCTTAAATGGAAACAAGAACTTCTAAAGGTTGGCTGCTAGCACAGTCACTAAACATACACAAACCGTTAACCACATAATGATTTCTAGTCTCCCCAATGACATGTCGCAGCAACACGAACACATTCGCTACTAGCAAAATACCAAATGCCCAGCAAAACTAATGTTTGGCCAAATTTCAAAGGGCCCTCGGAGCCTGATCCACTGGCACATAGAAGCCAGACCTTCATACGATATCTCCCTAGATACCCCATTTTAATGCATTGTGTGTACCATAGATCTCCCATTATTACAATTTAACGTTGCTAGGTGACTTTGGAGTGTTTTATCTGTTCCGCTGGGCTATCCAGCAGAGTGAAGAATATATCAGAGGGTCTAGTGAGTCCGATAGTCGGTGTCACTGACTGATGTAAGTCGATTTGTCTGACTAATTAGTTTTTTTGGCGAGCAATTCGCTGAGTGACGGGTGGCTTCGTAGTTCGCAGTGAACGTGACGTTATTGTGCTCAAAGCAAGCTCCGTCAGCAACGATCTATTTTCGTCTACAATATTCGTTCGTCTGGGATGCTGTTACTTCCGCTGAAACACGATGGAGACGCAGACGGCTACGCCCATGTGCTAATTATGCAGTCGTTATGAACATATGGTACGAAACATTATACAGTTATCTAGTCAATGATAATTAAGAGCTATATATTTCTCTCCTAAGCAAAGGTCGCTTCACACATATCCAAGCTTTTGGTCTTTGTAACACTGGCTACAGTATCCTATAGGCAAATGTCGAACGCAGTGGGATGCAAGTACGTCTATCCAACCTTGTTTGAAGCCCACTTTCCTTCCCTACTGGTCATTCGCCATAGCCACATAATAACTACTCGAGAACGGACTAATTAATAGTTAATCTGCCGATGCAAAGTAAACCGACAACCTGCAATGAGCTCTATCTGACAGCAATAAAGCAGTCCCCGGATTTCATTAATTAGTAGAACATCGTTTTTCTGTTTGGCTAGAATCCGACGTCTTCCATACCTCGAACAAAATATTTTTGTCTTAAGCAAAACACCACAGTAGCAACCGGCGAAATTCGTGTTATTATTTATGTTATTCGGTGTACTGCGGTGTAAGTGTTGGCGATTACTGTCACCTGCCAGCTCCGGGTCGTATTTTTAGCTTGGACCTGTTTGACCACGGGTGTTTCCAGTACCTGGTGTAATAGCATCACGGACTCCTTTTCGCATATCAACTGGAGTGGTTTAGGGACTTGTCCGTATGCTTTGTCTGTTATTTATATCGTTGCTACTGGAAGATGGTCCTCAGGCCAGATGCGATCCACGCAGCCCCTAGGTCGAAGGCTTTGTTTCAGTGACATCGTTGATTAGCGGCAGATCTTATTCCCAGAGGATTTTTATTTCATCTGTTTGAACAGAACAGCAGGCTGCTTCCAATAAATAAAATAAAAGAGAAATACCATTGTAAACATTGCCTAGGACCCCTTCAAAACCGGAATGAAGTGTTTACAACACTGGTTACAAGCTGGTTGAGAAAATGCTAATGCGCAACAGGTCAAGCGATCACTGTTCTGCATTTCGCCTATGTAATATATAGATATGTGCGTAGAAAGGAAGTGTACGAAAAATTACTGTCTTTTTAAAACGTATTATTGTTTAGTTGTGCTCTAGAAGAAATTCAACAAACGTTTTTCTGTACAGCTCAATACATTTTCAGATCTGTTATCACTGTCGAGAATGATAATGTATATGTGTGTTTGGTGCATCATACACATCGAACAAAGAAGTGACCCTCCAAGTACGCTAGATGTTCCTTTAAGATGATTAGCTGCCCAGCTCACGGTTCTCTAGTCTGGATAGCAGATGAATTACGCTGGTCCTCAACCAGCTTATGAGTCTTTTACAAGAGACAGCCGAATTTTGGTACAGACAGTCGTTTTAATCAAAGCAACACAGTCTACAGACGTTACAATAATCGCCAGCTAATAGACATCCTGGTTCAGCTGCCCTTTTTCCCTGACATTCGACCAGTAGTGTCCATCTATGATGCTTAGTCGTCGAACATGCGGGAACCTGTGCGACGCGTTATTCATGAAATCCACTACACGTATGAGGCCTCACTAGTTAAGGTTATTTCCCCATTCAAATGAATGTCTCGTTATATATGCAGCATGGGATCAATGAAAAAGTGTACATTCTATGTTTATTGGTCTAAAAAGCAGAAACCAGTCCAATAAAGGTTTATTACAGGGCCATCTAGTAGAAATGATTGCTGATTGACTGCTGCACTGAAAAACAAACGTGGACGAGGTAAAGTAAGATGAGAAACGATATGATTGCCAGCAGAGGCTTTCTGACTGAACACAAGCCGCCGGCGGCGGCTGATCACGTACTCTACAAGGCTTAGGTTTTTTTTTACTTAGGACAAACAGGTTACTCAACGTTCCTCTTAAGTATATGGCCGCTGTCGTCGTGTGGCGCTATTAGCGAAACGGGTCAACAAATGCGGACTTGTTTCTTTTAGCGTTTGAATAGAACCAGCGAACAGGTTGAATGAAGGATCATCAGAGCTCGCAATTTCGACGTATATATAAATAGTGGATTAGTATAAATAACACAGTTTAGGGTGTATCTGGCACTAGAAAGTGACAAACGTTGTTCCGTCGCACCATGTACCAACATAATAATAACAACGAATTTTGACAGGGGTTGTGGTGCAGCGGTTATATGTTTGAGATACCTAATTAATTAAACAGTCACACACATACGACAGATCATATGAAGTACTAGAACAGTGGTCTCTAGTAATAGTAGTAAGCGTAACGCGACGAAAGGAAGACGCTGAGCAAAATGATGCTTATAACAGGACACGCTTCAAGGGAAACGATGGCCCTTACGTGTTTGTGTCGTCAGCACCAATCGCAAGGTGACCTTGTCCTTTACTTCCGAGGGATATACACTCTCCGGAGCCGTTCCGTGTTAGGTTAATTGCTACCAAGTGTCAAGTACCCTGTTGGTAGGCTGGTAGATGAATAGGATATAAAATAGCTAGAAGAAATGGGAGAAAAATAGCTAGAAATAGGGTTTAAATTGACTAACAAGCATCTACGTTCCGTTAGCTGCATAATAAACTAATCCATTCTCACTGTAGTTTTTCTTGACATCTTGGAATGATAAAAATACACAGAAACGTTTGTCTTATGCACTACACTATTATTTTATGGGTATTTATCCCAAATTGTAATGGTAGCTATTTTCAAAGTGCGACCTTTCGTTTATCTACAAAGATGAATGAAGACATTTTTTGTTATTGATCTCTTTCGCCCTATACTTTACTATTTGCTCTTTTATAGGCCCCACGATGATTTGTTCGTATGAACGACAAGGCAGCCAAGCAAACGACAATGAATGGTCAAAGTGTGTGATTGTCTCTCACTCATTTTGGCCTCATCCAGGGCTTGGAGCTTCGCGTCAACAGCCAAAATTCGATGAAACGAAATCGATCTGGCTCTGTAAAATAATGCATACTGTAGCAGATCAATATATGTAGCGAAAACAGTGACAACGATGACGCCCAGACAAAGACAAATACCGCCAGGATTGGAGTCGGTGATCGCTTGCTAATCTATACATCCATAGTACCCTCAATCTGCTGTCTGGTCACTACTCTCGAGAACACGACTGAGAGTCGCTGCTTGCACGCGCCACTTGGTCCATTATGCTTATCTTCTTTTTGTTTTAGCCATTAGCAGCAACAGCGTTCGCTTCTTCTGTGACTTCTCTCACAAGCCTGTACCGCTAGAGAATGGATACTTGGAGAGCTAGTTTTGCCCAGGCGACTCTGCCGTCGCGTTGTGTCCACGGTCACGCTCCAATAGTACCACCCGCAAGAGTGTTGACTACCACCAGTGTCGCTCTATCCTTTATCTGTTACCAATTTCGTCCACCGAGCATGGTCTAGGGCCGTTCATCAATAAGCGGTGTTACCTATCGTGGCGCAATACGACACTGATACGCCATTGTCATGGAATAGCTTGCTGTAGCATACTGCTCATACTATGGCTGCAATAGAATTGAGCTCATAGCAAGCAAAAGAATAGATGGAAAGTGTTAAAAAGGGGCAGATGATAGGCTACAAAAAAATCAACCAATGCTCTTGTTCATACCGCTAGCGCCGCCATTCTTCTGTAGTACGATCATACTACTGTATATGAACGGCGCATCAGCCAGGCGAACTGTTTTCAAGTTGCAACGTCAAACAGCCGGGGCGGGCAAGCATAACAAGCGACAGACCTAACCAAGACTCGACACTTAGGAACATACGTTTCACCTGAGTATTACAAGATATTCTAGCGATAGTATCGTGCGAACATGAACGTGTGTTCATGTATCACGACGCATTCAACGTCCGCCACAGAGCGTGAGCCATGGACGGTGACAGGGCTAATGCAACTACTGATGTGCCCTGCGCAACCAAAATGATGCAACAGAGCCAAAAACGTTGAGAGAACAAGAGACAAGTGGACGAAATTAAGTACTACTAAGAAGCTTTTCTTTATGTAGTTTACTATAGAGGATGAGTAAGTAAGTACAAAAAGCCTCCGGAGAAGACGTTCTGGATCATGGTGTCATAGAGCCCTGGTTAGACGGTTTTCTACGTGTCAGTCGCACGTGACTTGATTGACCGACTAATGTATGGTCAACGCATAAGAAATGCGGAACCTGTAGCAGAATGGGTATCGTATTCGACAGATATCTTGTATTGGATGTTCGATCTCTGAGAAATCTGTTAATTAAAAGCGAGCTGGTTCGAAATTGATAATACGTATAGTTTGAGTGCTACAGAACTTTCCGCGAACTTTGCTGTAGGTAGGCAGAAATGTATGATATTTATAGACGAACAGATCTGGAAAATGTCTGACAGTAGAAAATGACATCCGTTCCTTCTCTTTAACTTACCTAGTTAAATATATGTTGTTTCGCACGAGTGCGCACTTCAGTTGTTGAGGAGTTCGAGTCAAAACAACAACTCGCTGACCTTTGGCTAAACTATTCGTGGTCCAAGAATCATTAAGAGTAAAAAATGACACGATCTGATATTTGTATCAAGTAGCCAATGACGTTACGAATTACTGTGAGAACTGTAGCCGACAATTTCCGTGAGAATTCGACAAATAGCGAATAATCGTCGGAGTATCCATGTCGTATTTAAGTTCCCCTAGTCGACCAAAATTGCACGGAAATAAGGGAGACAGTACGGATTTAGCAGGGATGACTGCTCTATTTTCTGTTTCGCGACCTTATAATGCACGTAAAAAAGGGTGCTTTCCCTTTATTTAACTTGAACAGCCAGGTTTAACATGACCCCGAATATGACTTTGGATAGATCTCTTCGGAAGTCTCCCGGCAGCAAAAACTCAAATACTAACCCAAAATAAACTGACTCTGTGGATTTCTTTCGCCTGTAGAACTCAACTCAAGCGCCTCTAGGAGCAGCCTAGGAAAAAAGCGAAATCTGACAGCCTTCCATGAAATTCTTTCCTGTGCTTTCTTTCCTGCGTATTCCTGTGCCTCTTCAAAGGTGTTTCAGATACATGTATCACTTAATGCGTAGCACAGCGAACAGATACCAATCTTCAATTTGCACCATCCTTTATTAGCGAACGTTATGTCCATTTATGTATCCAGCCATTAGTATTGGGGCTGGGAGCTAGGACAAACTAATCGTTTTTCGATAGGTATACCGTGCGCGTCCACCAAATGTCCACTAAAGTGGACAAAACCATAAAGCATTTTTCACATCGTTTTATTTGTGCTATTTTTGGATATTTATTAACTAAAATAATAATAATAATAAAATAGCGTTACAGGCTGGCTGGATAGAATGGCGTAAACAATTAGATTTACAGAGGTACCATACCCCGCTCTGTCTACGACTCGTATCTGCCAGGATCATCTACTTCCACGAATTGGCTATCCCGGCCTTAATAGATCAGTTTTTTTTGTCAGGTGCTGCCTGGCTAACCTATTACCACTAGTTTTAACACTCGCCAGATATACAGAAGTAATATACAAAGCCTCTCAGTTCTTCTAAAAAGCCCTTAATATAGGTACCTATGTAAGTTAGTTGCCTATGGACCAACGTTCTAGTGAGCTGACCGTGCAGAGAGACCTACAAGTATATATATATATATATATCTATATTCATCGCACGCAAATTCCAACATCTGTTTGGTCAGCTGTATGATAAAATTATGTAATGTCTCTAATCTGTCTATGGTGCACTGCTTTGAGTTATCGGCCAAAAATATTAGTTCTGACCTAAAGTAGGACGACAGATGGCGGCCCCGAATGCGATGTTCCCGAAGGTGTGGCAGGGTATGTTGATATTGAAATCGGCGAATCTTTTAGTAGAAAATTTCGCGATAAACTCACGCATAATAGGCTTGTGAAAAAAAAAAGGTTGTCATGGTCAACTTAGGCGATTGAACATGCTTTTGATGGATTGCGATGAGAATATGAGTCAAATTTATTATTCAAAAAAGCCCAGGAGGGTTGCCAGACTCCATCGATCGGCGCCATAATTCGGAAAGAAGAAATCATAAGATTATGACCTCTTGCTAGGTTCTGCTATATATGAAATATTAATTTTTGATGTAGATCGCACCGCAGCGCCAGTCATTACCGAGCAACTCCAGATTGCATACTCAATTTATATGGACTTTACCTACCACATATAAGTCATTTATCTATTAATATATGTCTTGTGTAGAGTTCGATGCAGTTCGAACTTATCCATTCAAAATACTACTAAATTTGCCGCAGACTAAGGATGTAAGGCTCCCACTCACTGCTCTAGGCAAGATTCGTTCATCTTTACATCTCCACTCTAATCCTTATATTTTTCCACTTCTCGCAATCGCCATTCAGCATTTACCGCCTGTCCACATACTAATCAAGCTAATCCTGGCCATTTCGTCATAACATTTATTAAACCAACAGCAACGAAGTTGTGAGAACTCGTGTTCATACCGCCTACCACCGTCCGGTATCGACGTGCGCCCGGGATGCAAAGCTTGTGTTGCTGACCAGCCTGTATTTAACCCCATTTTTATTTTGCCACGTCGCCCATTCTTGC
This sequence comes from Varroa destructor, assembly GCF_002443255.2. Taxonomy (NCBI): domain Eukaryota; kingdom Metazoa; phylum Arthropoda; class Arachnida; order Mesostigmata; family Varroidae; genus Varroa; species Varroa destructor. The sequence goes on along the minus strand of NW_019211457.1, from coordinate 45,628,069 downwards.
GATGCAAGTGGTTGCCTGTTATTAGTGGTACCTGTTATTGTTGTTGTTGTTGTCTTTGTTGAGGTTTTCTTTTGGGGGACCGACACTTATTGAATTGGCAAGATCGCAGTCGCCAATAATAGCAGCACCACAAGCCATTGTAGAACAACTCACGACTAAAATGTTTGAACTGCCTGCCCATTGGCATGACTCGTGACTCGACTGTACCACCCCGCAGCCTGTTTAGCAGCAGCAAACACACCGCGCCCACGATTACTTCACGGTCAAGTCGGCATCGTTTCTTGCCTCGCTGGCTTTGTTCTCAACTGCTATGATCTGTCGGTTGATATCCAGTGTATAGACACATGCTTGTATGAATTAGATACATAAGTATACCATGTTTGTACTCATGGCATCCAACGCTCTCCCGGTGGTTTACGTTCTGCAAAATGTGCGTTTACTTTTCTTGTCTCTCTTTCGTTACTAAAATTTTTGGCACCGAGGTTTACCGGAATGAAGTACTCCCGTCGTTTCGGAAATTACGGCCACAGCTAATTCCACAATACGCGCATAAAACATTAATGAGTGTTTTCGAATGCGCCGTCTTTTGGACGCAGCTACCGCCTAATTCAAACGCGAATTCTGTCTTCCTGCTGCCATTCAGCGGTTATAAAAGTCGAGCCGCCGTTAGCGTTGTTGTTCATGTTAATGGCGACTGGTACAACCGACTCCGTGAGAATCAATCGACGGCCGGCTGTACCAAGTCGCAACTACCGATCACAAGCGAGATTATACCTTGATGGGAATATAGCGACATTCACAGAAGACAAAAATTATAACTTACCACATTATATAAGTGAAGATGATATAACACTTAAATTTGTTGCATTGGCAACGATGTTCAATATTTTCTCTATAGTAGCTATGCTTAAATTGCGTAAATTTTCACTAACACTAGTTTTCGTACTAGCTTCCATTTGGGTTATGCACACGACAACTGCGCAGATAGCTAGACTAGTTATTTCTAGTATCTGTTAATATAAATATATAAATACGGTAATCTATTATAACGAAGCGATATTCGAGATGCCACCATTGACAGCAAATGAAGTGAAACTTCGTGAAAACCGCTAAGCTCATCGAACCGCATTAACGTGCCCGTAGTTTTTGCTCATGAGGTATTATTTGCGCACCCGCTATGCTAAGAAAAACATGTCAAATATTCGCCTTATACATCTAGTCGTCGCCTGTTTCTACTAGCGAAACCTCAATTTTACGAGACAGAAGTATACACAAGATAAGTCTCAGGTAGCTTTGGTAGCAGCATTTAATAAAGTAAACGTTGCGTTGTGACATCAATGCATTTCACAAATATTACTTTATAACGTCATGCATGGATATTACTTCAAATATTATTAAAATAATGCCAATTAAAGTTATCATTTTAGAGATTTGCTAGCTATGGCCCAACAATGATCCGAAATCTCTGTTTCAGTTTGTACAAAATCGAAGCTAACTGGTACGTTACTATGGGCGTCTTAATCAAATAATCAGCTGCTCTTTGATTCGAATAAACAAAGCTTCGAATTCGACTAAATGAGCTACGATGAACGCCAATCTCCATAGGGATACTTTCATTAAAGGACCGTAAGCGATAACCTCGTTACATCCAGGTGTTCACTGCACAACGTCGAGTATTCCTTTATAGCAAGCTATAATCCTTAATGTCTCCTGAGTTCTACGTCCAGTTCTATATACGGCTATACGGCATTCCGTTCTGGCTGGCTCCCGGCACGAAACAAAGCGTGTTCACGCTCGGATTTGTACGATCATTTAGACACTGAGCAGTGTCTAATTGTCAATTATGTCACATGTGCTATGCAGTGATTCAATGCTTGATGGTACTGAGCTATGGATGAAGCTCAATCACTTGAATCATCTGAAGACTCGTACATATGTCTTGGTTCTGAATGTCAAGGTAATACTTCGGTATGGTCTTCAAGAATCCTTCGTAAACCTACATATCAAAATCTAGGTTTTTATTATAGATCCTGTCCCATGCCGTTTTGTTGCCTCTGCAATGACATTTTCAGCGACTCGTATCACTGTGAAAATGTCCTGCGGTGGCACCCCATAGCCCTGCGCAGCACACCTGATAAACGGCGCCATCGATTGAAGTCGTCGCTCGAATATCTGCACTGTACATCCTACTAAAATGACCACCAATATATATAGTTATTTGCTCTTCATATAGCGGCACGGTACAGCAGCTTCCAGTATGCGTACCCTGATAGGCGTTTAGTAAGCCGTCAGCGTCATGGCAATTGCCTCCTTAACGGCACCCACGAAGCCGTCAGTACCACGAGTGCGACTCGATGTCACTGTGCCACTAAGTGTGCTTTGCTAGTGCTGTGATCGCTGGCGCTTCCCTCTGGTGCTCTCCCATCGATCAGCAATGGCGCCGGCACCACAGACTGACAAGCAGCACACAGACAGCCACTCCCACGAACCTCATGACTCCTTCGTCTAGAGTCACTCCGTATAATCCTTCGGCCGTCGTCTCGCGCCGAACAGCGCAATAACGCCGATCGGTCGTGGCACACCCCAGCATACGAACCACCCAGTACTCACGGCTCGTTGTTGACCGGCATAAGTATTGGCCGGCTGGCCATTTTTTTAAAACCGCAGCACCAAAAGCCAAAGCGACATTACACTTGATAACAGCAAGCACAACAATAGCACAGGCAAAAATCGCAGTGACGACTGAAGCATTTGCAGTTCCCGCAGAATATGCTGCATCCAAACCTCTCCACGATGGAAAGCACGTTTGAAAAGCCTCCTGCGCAACAGATAGTATTAACACGGTAATTTTGTTACCAGGAGATAACATGGAAATGCGCTGCGCAGCCGACGGTGAATGCTCATGTGGTAATGACTGTAGGCGATAGTGGTCGATGGCAGATGTAAACAACTGTAGTTAGGCTACTGCCTGGGACTATTCGTTAGTGTATATGCATAAAAAGAAACATTCGGTACATTGGAGATATTCTATTTATGTTAGTTTGAACTGCTCGAATGTTCAGCAATTAAGCCACTTGCGAATGAGTGTGAGCGTTTTGAAAAATTCCGCCACTGTCGCACGTTAACGCAAACAGGCCAATGGCTGGTGGTCGAGGGCGAGGGGTACTTCTAGCAGAATAGTTGCTGCTTTCGCAGTGAACTAAGCAATCAGCCATTTGGCTTGCAGACGGCAACCTAGCGAACAGTCACCACTAGAATAATTTCCAAATGGCAAATATGTTTATCGTATTTACAATAGACGATTAGTTACAGCAATCGAACCACCAGCTATAAACGGCAATAAGGTCGCTAAAGACGGTCAGCTACGGTTGTCTTCCTGTTTATCTGTCAATTGACGATGTGATGAACAAACAGCGCGCAAGGCTATTGCGAGAATACAGCTTATAATTAACGAGATAGAGAAACCGCTGCCCGGTTGGAAACTACCTACTTTTCTCTGTGTTAATTAATGTTTAGGATAGAAATCCGTTACAGGCAATAGCCTATCTATACGATTAACTGCCACTATACTGTGACGATTGTCGCGCTATAGGCGAAAGGACAATGCAATGTTTACATCCCAATAGCTAACAACAATAACAAAACGCAAAATAAATGTATAACAACGGCGTACAGTAAACAATCGGGGCTCAGCGTAGTGGCGTTTGACCGTAGACGACGAGGTACAAATACGCTTGGATAATATTGCTATCGAAATAGTCACGACGGCTAACGCCGTAATCAGTGAATAAATCATTTATATATGCTTATATTCATCTCGTACTCGGAAGCCTTCATCTGAAGCGTCTATATACAGAGCAGAAGCTGCAGAAAATAGAGCCGACATCAACATTCTGTCTTCTACTTTAGACTACACTTCTATTATGGTGTTATGACGCACTCTTATTCCAATGACAGGAAATAGCTCGCAGAAATGAAGCGGCCAGTCCTCTAACGGGTACGCCGGCCATCGTCGATGCTTCTTCGACTGAAGTCTTTTTTTCATTGTCCTGTTGCTTCTGCTTTATTTTCTTGTAATTAGGACTGGTACAATAGATCGCAAATATCGCTCATTCATACTTTTCAGGATGGCCTTTTCTGTGGATTTTTACAACGGTATATGCGACGCATTAGTAATAGTCGGCAGGCTACTGTTGCGGCATAGGATAGGTAACAGCATGGAATACAGGTTCTGTGGCAGGCTTTGAAAGGATACTAAATAGCAATAGTTTACACACTTCGACGTTAAAATGGAAAATTCACTTTTTATTGCAAACCTGCAGTCCAGCATCAGTTCTCTTTGAAAGCGCTGTATGGTACGCTCTTTTTCCCTCTATATGTATTATATACGCCACGCTCGCGCGTAACGGACAGTCCGCTGACGGAGAGGCGCCCAAGTTGTATGATGTCATCGGAAATTGAGTTTAGTCCATGAGCGAGCTCAAATGCACATAAATAACGATATGTACAATTATCCTTGCACGACACCAGACCTTAGTTCGTCGAAGCAACAGCACGGTGTCGAGAGTATGAGACCACCCGTCTAACGGCCGGTCCTATGACAACCTACTGCACCTAACAATACAGCCTTGTCTTGTGAGGCAATACTAACAATTTGCATGAATCTACTGAGAGCAGGAGCTGGTGGATTTGGAATTATATAACAGAGATCATACATTGGCTGTACCACTGATACTACTGTAGATTAACATTAAGTTAGCGCTATTGAAAATCCTTCTAAGAGAGACCAAAACATTACAGGTTAGCTTTTAATAAGAAACCTTACCTATGGATACTCGATACGCCTGTTAAAGACATGCACACGTAGCGTACAAGAAAACTGTATTCCCTAAAAGTAGTTGACGACCTTATTCAGGGAAAAAAAAAAACAAAGTTCGTTGCGATAACGAAACGCAGAGTAGGATTCACCACATTGATAGGTTAGACTTTTCTGCGTTAACCATAGAGGCGTATCTACCCTGTATGAGGGGGACAGATAGACAGAACACATAGTCCCACCATTCAGGAACAGTCCTCCCCACAACTTTTGTTTTCGCGCGGTGAACCGCCGTTACCGATATTGTCGACGACGCCGTCACCGCTCACCGAAATACTTCATACGGCCGCTCGTGTTGTCGCAGCCACTCTTCCTACCTCCAATTAATATCAATCAATTCACGCTGCCCCTATATTAGCCGTGGGTTTGGTGCCTGTAGACGTAAAGTAGCGAACTAGGGGCATTGGTGGACGAACAGGTGAACGTGCCTGCTCACATTAGTACTGTTTTCATTGTTTCAAATTCCAATTGAACTGCGATCGCGATCTACCACTGTACTGACCGGTCCATGTAGGTCTATTTGCTTAGACGCAGAAGGTCCGAGCGGAATGAGCGGCCGGCAATCGGGCCCAACGTATTAGATTACACAGACAGGCAATTAGAACGATAGAAACAAAAGCAGACGCATTCGAATAATACGTTGTTCGGCGCACCCTCTTTTTATTGGCATACTTGATCGGCACTGCGCATTACAACATCTATCAGGTACTACTTAGCCCGTGGGCAACAGCTTGGACTGTTGTCCTATTCGCCGTCAGTAGCGTTTCCTAAGAGGCGCGTTTTAGTTGTTTGGCCATGTCAACCAACCTAATAGAGCATAATGTTCATTCCTGACCGGGTAAACCTTCATGGACGCAATGAATGAATGCCCTGATACTAGTCGTATTACTGCGTATTGAAAGCGTGTGAAAACATTCGAAAGATGTCCAGCTAACATTGTAAATATGCTTGCAGAAGCGGCCCAAGCAGTAGTTGCAGCGGCCGCAGCAGCAGAAAACAAGGCTGTCCCGTACGATACAGTAAGTGGGCATAGCACGATAGTGCATTCTAGGCAAGAAGTTATAGACTATGTGTAGGAGCCGTGGAAAACGGCCCGTGAGGGTATGGCATGGTTACTTCCGTGTTTTAAGGAGAACGACCTCATTACTGATTTCTACATCACATCGATTGCCGTGCGTTGCCGGCGGCAACTTTAGTAACAACAAGTAGGCCTAAAGATATCTTCTTGTTATGATAATAATAGTAGACTTGTCTAATGAAGAATCTAAACATGTATCATGTAGCGGTTATATAAAACGCTTGAATGCTTTTTGTGTATTGTTGTACGCAATCGTTGACAGAGAAAGACGTCTACCAAAAAGTTTCAGCTTATCCCAGTCCCAATGGCCTGCTCCTCAGAAACTTCAGATTAATTGCTTTGTTATTATACACTTGCGGTCTATGGTAGACTGTATGCAACTATCTGATGACCTAATAATGGTCAGAGTCAAAGCGCAAGTCTTTTAGATGGTGTAGCCATTCGCTATACTCCGATAGTTTTACGCATCCTCTTAATCCATATTTTACTGCGTTTTATAATCACTTGTAAATACATTTGTAGCAACACTTGTAAATAATATAAATAATAACATACACTATGATCTGATCATGGTAGATCGGTCAAAACACTTCGAACGTTTGGTTCGTTCGTATTCAGCCTCGTATCTAATGAATTTATTCGATAAAACTAATCCAGGGGGTAACTGCTATACTTAAATGAACGTGCAGAGCAGACTATAGCAGATGAAAAGTGCCCATACGTTAAATAAGCCTACTTTATTTTCTCGTTTGTTTTTCGTTAAGTTTTGTTTAAACCGCCTCTGATATAATTAAGTCGCTGTTGTCAAAATTAGTAGTGTATTTTACCGAAAAACTTTTAAATTCTGCTCTCTTCATTCTACTTTTAAATAAGACAATGTTACCGAAGTTTTACCTTCAATCATTTTCGACACGCGTTTTTGTATAAACAATAAGATAGAATTTTGAAAACAATATTGGCATAGTCAATGTCACCCTTCTGCAATGTTCTTGCTGGGCAATTGTAACCAATGGACATAGGCATCGCAATCGAATGGCTAAGACGTGTAAATCTAAGTCCTCTATTGGCCACCTGACTGAATTACTGCAACAAATGTCCGGTAAAAATTGAAGCTTTGATAGAGAACAACAGAACACTTTTATGGACTCTAAGGACAGGGGCAAATTAAAAAAGCCTTCTGGAAATTATAAGCAAAAAAAAATAATACGTTCATGTCTCTGCTATTTCAGGTCACTGCCCTTGCGCTGATGCCTGATCAACCTATCACGGTTATAATACAACAAAGGCCTCTTTGTCTGCTAATCTCAAGAGTGCGTCAGGTAACGTAGATTCGGACCTAGACTTGATTTTCTTTGCAAGTGTTTTCTATGACAGAATTTTGAAGTATTTTAAATAAAAATCGTTGAAACACTTTTTCAGCCGCTAGTTGAAAAAGTGTCTTCAATAACTAACCCTACCACCTAATCGTTTCATGACAGGCCGAATAGGAGAAACGGGTTGAGATATGTCTCACCGTAGCTCAAACACGAAAGCTCAAAAAAATAGTTAGAAAAATACACCCACGATACTCACCTCATCAAGGATATGTTTTTCCGAGCCCCACATCTTGTGTGCTTCGAGTTCTGATGGCTGTTATTGACGGTGACTGAAAAGTAGCTAATGCTCGGAACAATTGCACTCGAATTTTATATGCGTGACCCTACCTCCGACCAGGGAGGGCCCCACGTTCTGTAATCCCTTTTCGATCGAATTGTTAACTCCGTTCTTGCAAAACTATTATTATTATGGGTATTATTCTCATTAATGAAAAATGTTATACAAATAGTTGAAGCAGCAGTAGATATAACACTAAAGCCCAGAGGCGGTCACGATTCGGGCGACAAATACTCGGTTGACTTTATTCCGCTATCCATCAGTATGGCGTATACTTGTTGCACAAATTCACGAAACAAAGTAGACTGGACTTCTTCTGTCCTTCGAAAGGTTTTACTTCGCGTATGACATCCTTTTGCTTCTTCTTATTCTTTTTCTTAAATACTCGCACATTGGTTTGCTTATTCACAGACTTCGTGTACTTCACTTGTCATTGGCAATTATTATGAACATACGAATTGATGATGGGCACAAGGGGCACAGATATCAGTTGATCCAGAAAATTGCTGGCGTCGATTAATCAGAGGCACGAAAACCAAATGGTAAACACGACCCTAAGCCATATATTTTCAGCATAGACACTTTGATGTGAAGTAGTGGAAAGGTGGATTTACGTTGATGTGTTTGCGCCCTGCGTTGTATGGATCCTGCGTATGGTGCATACCTGCCAAGGTCTCTTATAACCAGCCAGTCAGAAGGATACGATTCGACGTCAACCAACACACTGTATCAGAAGTGCTGGTCGACAAGTCACCCAGAGAAACAGCTTAGGCTTATTCTTCGCCTTCCCTTTTCAACTTCAGCTTACGGCTTCTAGTCTCTGCGGCTAGTACAGCTGGGATATTTCTCTTTTTCGAGCTTCAAGTATGCTTTTTGCGTGGGCTCGGTTTTAACCTTGCATCAGAAAAACACCTGAACCCAAACGCATCTTTCAGTGTATCACAACAGATACTACAGGTTACGTGTACGAGAAAACTGGGAAGAAAATTACGTCTTGTTATGTTTTTTTTTGCTATATTATATCAACGAATAGATATTACCAGACGCGCTCTGTAGTGAAAGCCAGCTTGTTGCCGAGCACCCACACACTACGTATTCTGATATAGGCGCAGATCACTGTGCAGACGGGCAAGCCCCTGAGTGAGTGTGGTCCACTAGCGATGTGAAGGGGTAAACCGGTGATTGCGGGAGTGGACTGTAACTCTTTGTGAATGATTTCCTTTGTTTTCTCTGGCATTAGCCCTCTGGTTAAGTAGACAATGAGCCTCACTCCACTGGTCCTTGCTTTTCCCGTGGCGACTGATGTTGTCCTGCGCGCACAATGGTGTTGGCAGCTCTCAGCCGCGGTGAATCCGTAGGACAAGATGGAGTTGGAGTCGCAGTGAAGATTCTGATGGCGGTATAAAGTCGATCTTCTCCCTTCATCACATCGCAGATCATCTAATACGCATAGCTGTTGCTGCAAATTGTTAAGACTGTAGCACGCGTTCCATTGCAAGCGGCAGCGCAAGGCACCTCATAGAATCAAAGAGTTCGTATATCGCTCGGAGCGTAATTTACAATGCTCGGTATTGGCGAAAAACACAGCGAAAACGGCGCAGATATTTCGACTATACAATCTTGTTACTGCCTCGACAAGAAGACCCCTTGTCTTCTATTTCTGCTCGTCGCGCTTTGTCACAGTTGTTGACTGTGATGGGATTGTCCCCGGCAAAACTTCAAGTGGCTCCTTGGAAAAACATCAGTGGTCGCAAAGGCAACCAATTCTCAGGCGGACTGCTTAGCGAAAACCAAACAGCGCTATATAAACAAGGAAGACGGACTTGTTTTAGCGTGAATTTAATTAGTTAAAATGGCGGCTGCACGAATGGTACAGGGGTCGTGATGTTAGCGATTATTTTTACATTAAGTAAACTATTTCTCGACGTATCACTCCATTGAATTAAGTTATGCACTCTTTCTTCCAAACAGCAATTGTGGCATGCAATAGCTCGGTAAGAAGCGACAAGAAACAAGGTCAACTTCTAAAGCATCTGGAAGCGTCTGCCATTGAGGACCGTGCCTAGAGCTATGGACGTCTTCTCAGGTTTTTCTAGGTTACGCTTCCACGCTGCTGACACCGTTGTGCATATTTATTCAGCTCGTCTGGTTCGATGACACGTTCCTTTAACGGTATCTCACAGAAAGCTCAGGTTGCTTGTGGCTATAGAAGGCAAGGTGAATGATCCGAGATAGCTCATAAACCCGCTTGTTCTACGGCGAAAATAGACCCAAAAATGATAGCTAATGATTTTGGTGCAACTTATGACAGTGCTATAGTTACATCCGCCGGCTGATCTAAATTATCCAGCTCTCCGTTGCTACCACGTCTGTCTAGGACGTGAGCAAGCGGTTTCTTCCGGTGTCGTACTATACTCGTTTTTGCGCCGTCTTCTGTCGTCTTCGCTTTTCTCAGTTGCCACCTACCAACGCGTTTCTAAAGTGGCTGCTATCCATACACTCTGTGCCCGCTACAACGTACCGTAGCCAGGCTTCGCAGTGAATAACGTGCGCTCGCGTGCTCGTGACACCCTGAACTCTGCAGCGTTTGTCGATTTCTTAAGCCTTCTCTGTTATTACTTTCTTTCTATACCTTTCTGTCGATGCCCGTTGGCAAATGAAAGCGTAGCCGATCTGGAGAAAGCAGTGCCATTCTGACGAGAGCTACCAAGTCGTCGTTAGGCAACGGAGATTGCCCGTAACAGACCTGAACCACGAGACTGTCTTTAATTTAGATTAGAAGTTCCGAAATGGTCTAGGCTACGTTCTCGCATAAGAGAACATGGGGAGCAGATTTGTTTTTTGTTCATTGGCCCTGGCAGGGGGCCCTGTCTATGCTTGTAATACTCGTGGATATGACGTGCGCGCTGTACTACTGCTGGTGCTTCTACCGCAGCTTCTTCAGGACTAATAAGAGACGCGTATTGGCTTCTGGCCTCCTATTGCTGGTTGGATGTGGAAGACAGCGTTTTACGAGTGATTTCCAGTAGCAGCATAGCCACACACGAATACAGTCTGCCCTCGCTATGTTCGCCTTAAGCTCATTTCGTCGTTCCCTATATAAAAAGTAATGCTACCCCGCGAGAGACTATTGAGCGACGACGAGATTGCACAAAATACAATATTCGACGACTCTCGTATGTCTGGATGGCCACTTTGTACAGTAAACAATGATTTTTAAATTACCACGAAATTCAGTCGAGGCTTCAAGACACGCTGGCGTTTTCGTATTATTTGTGTGTCTGTGGTAAGGAAAGATCAGCCGCTTCTGCACTGTTCGCCGTTGTCACAACAGACACGATGAGGGCATTTAGTATCAAACGGACCTTGTCTATGCGATCCCAAAGCTGCGTTCGTAGTACCAACAATTTTGGTGCACCGGCCAGTTGCTGCGGGCTCACACGAAAATACTTCACCGGACTATATAACACATACTATATTCCGCGTGAATAAATCACCTTTATACTGACAACGACGACGGTGGAAGCTACGAAAGAAAAATTCACTGTCAGACTAACTCGGATAGTCTGAAAAGACCGCTATCTGTCAACGAAGAGGCAGCTTTTCCTGATAGATTCGCTGTAGCTATCACAGTAGCGGGTCGCCGGCAAGATCGGACACAGGTGGAACATCCAATCTCCGTTTTAGTAAAAGTACCAATAATTATCGGTACATTATTACGGTGTCTTCATAGAGCTTATTATTCGCAGTGTGGAAGTGCTGCAGTGTAAAGAAAACGAACTTGAACAACAACCATAACAATAACAACGGCAGCAACAACCGCTCACGTATGTTGTGTGACCCCCGCCGTTCGCTTAGCGTTTGCCGGCCAACAGGTTTATTTTCACTGGCTATTTAATAACGTCGTCTTTTTGCTTAGTAGCTATTTGAACGACTTCGGACGCGCCGTGCAAAATCGTCAAATGCATATGTCAGTCTGAGACCGACACAAGCAAGCCTCTTCCTCACTGTCTCGTGTGGAGGCAAGCATTTTCTAGGAATGCTTGTCGTCGATGGTCAAACCGAATCGTTTGTCTGTGACAATTTGTCGCGTGAATCACGAGCACTACTGCTCGATAGAGCGATGACGTTCCGAACCCCTTGACTACGAGAATTATCGAATTCGACTAGAACTCGAAACGCCACCCGTTGGCATCGAAAAGCTGCGGTTCGTTCCAGTCAATGATAATACACTCAGTACTGATATTCGCAGATGCCTGTTAGACATCTCTCTCTATTCAGCTCCGATCACTCGTGTAGCCGTTCCTTCCACCGAGGCTTGTTTTGATGTGCTGATGCTTTTCTCGGCGGCCCGAATTGCCCCGCAATCGTTTGCTGCCCCTGACCGCTCGTTTCGATTTGTGCCGTTGCTGCCGTGTTACGGCTCTGTTTCGACAATTCGTACTCTTGTTTTGATGCGCGCTATTCTTTTCGCTGCCGGATTTGTCGTCACCATGCTATGGGGCCGCCGTGTGGCGTTTTAACGCTATAACTCAATAGCAACACAATCACCTGTAGTAAATCTACCTTGCAATAATTGCCTATTGATTAAATATAAACTGCATTTGCAGCAAAGCGGCGCGCACAGTTGTGCCTGCGCTTGTTGTGACCGCTGTTTCTTTGTGGACTTGTCCTGCCGTTTGTTTTCGTGATGGCCGTTTCGCTCAGGCTCGCCTTCGTCGTCACTGCCTTTGTTGTCTATCGGTTCTATCTCGCCTTGTGATCTATCATCGATGAGCATTTGTTACGCGAGCACGATCACGACATGACCACAATGAAAAAGCACCTGACAAAGGCCTTTACTGCTGCGTCTGCTGATGATGTTGTTGTTGTTTCCTTTTGCTGTTACTGTCAAATAACGGCGGCCCTGGTTGACTCGACTATCGGACAGTGCACCACTTCCCCCACGCCTCACTAAGTGGCAGCTACGTTTCATGCTGCTGTTCGCTCCATCTCCTGAGGTGCACACCCCTGCCACCCCTTGCTGATCACTATATCACAATTCTTCCGACTAGTCGATTTTTTCCACCCTGTCGACACACAGCGAGCCTAGAGCTATGTGATTCCGTCCGCGGTCAGTTCGTTACCTACTGCTATATGACTGTGTTGTCGAGTTTTCGAATGCCCGTAGTTGTAGCAGTATTTGTCGTAGTTCTCGTTGTATAACAACGATCAATGGCTAGCTCAGCTGCAACGATTCCTATTTACGACCAGTTCTACTTTTATTGCCGTTGTTGTTGTTGTTGTTGTCGTCGTCGTCGTCGTCGTCGTCGTCGTCGTTGTTGTTGTTGTTGTTGTTGTTGTTGTTGTCGTTGTTGTTGTCGCCGTTGTTGTTGTAGTAGTCGTCGCTGTTGTTGTTACTGCCGTTGTCCAATGGCCAGTTCACTAGCGCTCAGTGTTGCACGTAAACCAGTTACGGCCAGCATCTGCATGCGATATCAGCACAAACTGACTTGTCTTCTCTAAAGGCCAACTATTAGCTGCTTCGTCGTCGTCATCGACGATTGCTGTTGTTGCCGGACGAGCAGTCAATAGTCAGTCGTTGCTAGCCAGACAGTATCCACATCATCGTCAGCACTACGACCAACATCACCACCACCACCACGACGACGACGACGACGACGAACAGCAGCACTTTCTAATGCTGTTGCTATTAGTTGTTATTGGCTCCGTCTCGTCGTTGTGCGTTCTCCGTTCCAAGCGAGTGTGTGCTGTGCTGAATGTATCAAAATGATCTGTGGGCGCTGCTGTGCAGATCTTCGCCGCTGTGGCCCAAACAGCCGTAGCAGAGCCCCAAATGATGAGCAGCAGCAGCTACCGCTGCCGCCGACGACAAGTTCTATCCTCCTCGACTGACTACTTGCCTGCCTGCCTGCCTGTCTGTTTGTCTGCTAACTTGACCCGCGGTGATCGTTGTCGGTGTCTGCTACGCTGGTGCTAGCAACGGCTGCAACAGTGGCGGCCACTAACCACAGCGATGGTAAGGGTATGAGTTTCTGTCTGAGAGTGGCACTGCTATCGGTGGGTAGAGGGGCAGCTTGCTTGATGCTTCAACTACTGCCGCTTGGCTCGAGTGCCGCCACTGCAGCTGCGCCCACCGCCGCCGCCGCCTTCATACCTGTTCATCTAAAAGAGATGATGCGTACACGCGGTCAGATAAACTTGTCGGCTTTTCTGCCCAGCACTAGCATAGTAAAGCACTGCGTAAAACGGCTAGCTGCCGTCATCGCGAAACGAACTATGTCAACTGCCGGTTTCGAAGCTACACCACCTGTGTTCCTAAATTTTCTAGCTAAACGCATTGCTACTGCTACACCATAATGGGAACGGCTATGGACGCTCAGTCAATATACATCGGGCTTGTAAGCGACTGGATGTACAGGCCATTGCCACTATGGCTATGGGTGTGTGTATGTGTGCGCGCGCGCGCGTGCGTGTGCGCTGTAACTGCCGGCTGCCCGCTGTATCGACGTGCGAATATCTGGGTCTCTCGCTCCAAGTGTATGTCCGTATGTGTTTCGACTGTCTGGCAAGCAGCTGTTTTGTTGGTCTTTCTAACGCTGTCTGCTAGTGAGTAGACGCTCAGACCAACAGCAAGCAGCGCTGCTTCTTGCTGTGTGTCGTCGTTACTCTGCTTCTTCGATCGCTCTTGATGCTAAAAACTGATCCGAGCCGACGACAACCCGCTGAACCGGTCGACAGATAACCGGACGGCAGCGACAAATGCACTCTTAGTTAGATAAGGGTGGGTTCTCGTTAGACAATGTTGCGCTTATTGTAATAAAAGTAGCAGCGGTAGGATCGTGGTGAAGGTGAAATCGTAGACCGAATTGCATATTTCACAAGCTGATAATTGGCTGGCCCTCATACGGGCGCCGATGAATTCTCCATTGGTAAAGTGCGCCAATGTCGCAACGTGGATGTATCGATATAGCCAGCAACAAAGAAAATTCAAGATTTTCGGGATTTCGCAGTGGTCAGTCATGCAAGTTTTCGTGCGCTCATGGCTCGGGTGCAAAGGGGCTCCTCACAATCACCACCAAGTGATTCAGATACCGTATCAACACGAAGTCTGTACTACTGCTAGTATTACTAATACATATTATATATAATGTTCACACCGGTATTTAAACCCTTAGTTTAACAAACACGTTAAACATTTCACCAACACACGTATATATAAATACGCACGTGACTTTTTTTTTACTCAGTGAGTTGTGTAGTACGTCTTGTTGGCGGGACTTCGAACAGCGACACCTGGTCTCTTTCAACTAGAGGCTTGGTTGTCGCAGCTATCGCAACGTTACATAAATGCTCTTTCCTTCCTATCAATGGTGAAAAGATTGGCCGGCTTATATAGATTGGTAGAAGCGGTAGGAAGACAGCCGTTATGGATGCAGCCGTAAAAGAGTTAGTAGGCAGAACAACTGACTGATTGAAAGTCTCATCTAGTAGTTTAAATAACTGCGAATAAATTCGCATTTTAATAAATAACCCAACCTTGGTTCGACTCCGTAAAAGGGATGTATGGGATAGCTTTAACGTAAAGTTGTACGAAAGCTTTTGCCAGAACGGTTTTTTCGCGACTTCGTGATGAGATTTCAGCGATTTTGTGGGTTTCAAGCAAACTCTATTAGATTAGCCGGGGATGAAACTCGAGCTGAGAGTTTTCTTGGTAAACATCCAAAAGATGGTAACGTCAGGACATCTAATTAACATTTTTGCTGTAGCGACGGTAATTTTCTTTTGTAACTCAGTCGGGGTCGTTTGGAATTCATGGCGGATGAATCTGTTAGGAAAGGGCGCTTACCAAAGAACGAGTACTGGCTTTGGCCAAGTACCACAGAAGGTAAGGAACAAAAACATCGTATACACAGGTACGATTTGATGGTGTTAATCCCGCGTAAAGTGCGATAGATATTTGTTACATTAGGGCTCTTCGAATTAAGCACGCAGATGCCTCGAAGCACGGGTCAATTGGTCCTCTTGCTTGACACGAATCGATGCATTGCGGCTGAAATGGCAAAGCATCCTCAAGCATTAGTAATCGGTGTACCATGCTAACTACGTGAAGTATTGTTAAAAAATGGTATATATCTTCAAACCTCTCATTTGGACTTGCGCAATGGCGCATGCCCAGACTTCTAGCAGGGCCGAAACTCGGCGACGGACTAATACGTCAGGCCAAAATGTTCATCGATTCACTAACTTCGCTTCGCTGTATTGGGCCCGACAAACCCTAAAATCTGTGCTTTGGACGCATAAATAGCCCCACGAATTACTTCACCAGGTACGATGCCGTCGGTAGGCAATGTCAAGTGCAAGCCGATTTGCCTTACAATAAACGGTTTCGACTCTTCCGATTGCCGAAATCAATATAAATGTTTCGAGGTCCTGCCGACGACAAAGCCACAAGATGGTATGCTCCATATACTTCATATACTTCCTTGGGCTTGGTTATGGACCATCCCATAGCCTTCCCAGCCGAATACTTATTCAGGGGATTGTGATGGAACACGCACGAGGAGCTCAAAACTCATTCATTCGAGCGGCTTTCACGGAAACTACTGGTCCACACAGTAGAGTACCTATAGAGATAATCATGAACCTTGCAAGGCTTGCACGTGGCTAGTGTATCAATACGTGACAGAAGGTCGATCGATAAGGTCAGCCAGCATGCGTAGTAGATCAAGCCTCTGTGTCTGCTGTTATGTGCAAGGTCGTTTCCAAACTGGGTGTCCTAGCGCTAACAGCGGCCAGTTTCCGTGCACTAATGTGGCGGGGAACAAAGGAGTCGCGTTAGCTTGTCTAGTTGCAAAACGTCAAGGTCGTGGGTGTCAAAAGACTGCACTGGTCGAACTCTCGTTCAAGCGATATCATCGTTAGATTTGATTTAGAAGCAGATGTTACTGGTTTCGTACTCGTCAACGGGTTTGTGCGTCACACCGCTGTCGGGCATCGCGCAAGCCCAGGCTGGAGTCGCGATTGTGTCCTGCCACTCGGATGTATACCTCTAGGGGTACAAGTGGGCACGCAGACATTGGAAAACCTGTACAGCGGGTACAAAAGCGCTATCATGTCGGCTTTGGTGAATACCCTCAAGTGAAGAAGATGGTGAATCGGTGCAAAGACTGTCGAAGTTTGAAGCCTGGGTTTAAACGCTTCTAACATCTGTACCTTTCGGGTTAAAGGCGATTAGTTGCAGAAAATGCATCAACGGATAAGGTCATAGTAGCTAATGAAAAAGATTCGGCGTGAGTGAACAAGACAAATTCAAAAATTACTTTCTTTATTCACATATATTGTGTAGTACGCATCGCCTGAAGCAGCGATTTCTAGTCCTTTATATATATATATATATATATATATATATATATATATATATATATATATCGCGAAAACCACCAGCCTATGTATGCGATTTACGATTCATCACGATTATGTGAAGCATTTGTGCCCTGTCATCGTGATGTAAAAGAATGTTTCGATGAAAATCTTTCAAATAAATGGGTTATACGGGCACGTCCCATAGAATTTCATCCCCGTTCCCCAGACCTGACACCAAATACGCTTTTTCTCGTGGTAATACTTTAAAAATAATCTATGCCAGAAAACCAATGATACTGAAAGATTTAGAAATCACAATTGACCAAAAATGAACCACAATACCAAACGAAGCGTTTGTCGAAGACTGTGAGTCAATAAACCTCCGTTTTTAGCGGTGTGTATCAAGCAGAGGTAGTTACTTTAAACATCTGCAGTAGGAAACTTAGACATTTCATGTAGATTTGTATGGCAGTACAATGGCCGCTTGTATTCATACGGTCCTCTGCCGCTTTTTAATTGCAATGTGCAATGTTCACTTAGTAGAAAATAATTTTTTCCTTATTGTCTATCCTTATTCGGCCGTGCCTTAACAACGCTTAATTACGCCTAAGTTGGTGCATTGAAGTAAGGCCTTCCATCTGCGTACAGATGCATTTGCACGCTTGAAAGATGTGGCTTAATAGAGACTAAAAGAATTTTTACAAGAAAAAAACATGTCTTATGTCACGAATCAGGTTCTATTTTGATTTTTCGTCACGCTCCGCTTTGTGTCATGTTTCAGAGAGAGCGCCGTGATATCTTTTAGAACAGAACTACAATAGTCGATGATTTGGCAATGAGCCAAAAGTATTTTGTGTGGAATATAATGTCCTTGGAGGTTGGTAGTGCGTATATGGGGGGCCTTGATGAATGAAGTTGTATTTTCTTCGTAAACCTTCATTGTGTTGCGTATCAAGTGGAACACAGATGATCATCTGTAATAATGATAGTTGTTTTTAAAGAGGCTGTATTAAAGAGGTCGTAGCGTGAGTTTGCTTTAAGTCGATAGTTTTTATTCCCTATTTTATTCCTCCTCAATTATAAAAAACCAAGGGTTTGTCGTAAAGAACCAGTGTTATATAAGTTACTTTCTAGATAAAAGCTTAATTATTGAGATTCACATAGACTTGGATTGAAAAATTAAGTGCCATAAAATATATACTTTTTATGATATCAAAGAACTGGCTCGCTTACTTCTCGTTTATTCTTTAGCTTGAAACTCATTCATTTCGTAGAACAAGGGGCGTACATAATTATGTCGCCGATTAAACGATGTATGCACAATGCCGTTTCGTGCGTTCATATGACATTTTATAAACTTAGATATTTGACGTACATTCAAATATTTCGTACGAGGTGCTTCTGTTTTCCCTAATCATAGGTGAGACACGTCATAAACAAAAGTTATTTTTGTAAGCATGGCCTGCCAACTCAAACAAGACTCAATGACCGCTGTCGAAAGTGGTTTAGCCGTATATGAAACCGAATGCAGGATAAAGGCCTTATAGTGTTCGGGTCGGTAAAGCTGGCGCTGGGTTATGGTGACAACGCCAGCGTCAGCGGCAAATGCAACAGCACTAACCTCAGGCCCATGCTTAGCGGCCTGTATTGCTGAATTGCCGCTTACACGGTCATTCCTAAGATTCAATTAGGCTGACTAAAACTGCAGCAGTAACAGCAGCAAAAACAAGCGTTCGATGACGACTCTTCCCTATTAGCTGCGAGCTGGAGGACACACGCTGAGCCGCTACACGCTTAAAGAGAATTTTCGAACGACAGTACAGCATCATGCTGTACGGTCGTTCAGATGCCTGTTTGTTCTGACTGACTGTGGGCCACGCGGTTGCCTCAAAGATAGCTAGCGGGCACTACTGCTCTCGTCGCGGTAGTACTTGCAAAGCAGCAAAGGTAAAAAAACAGAGCATGTAAGCCGCTGACCAGCAACGATGATTCGGGTGATGGCAATTTCCGACTTACGCTTTGATATATGGGGAAAGATGCGCATCAGAGGGGATTTCCTTTTTAAATGAACTGCTTTGGTAAACAGGCGATGCCGGATAAAGCATCATTTAACTTATGTCGACAACCACAGCCTCGGCGAGAACATAGACCAGCTTCAGCAACAGCGCCAGTAGTGAGAGTAACTCGGTATATTTAACGATGGATCGCTGCTAAATCCGACGCCCGACCCGTGTTAAGGTTCGCCCCAGCCCAAAAGCTCTAAAACGACCGCCGTCGGTGCGATGCTATGTGTATAGTAGGTAGAGGCGCGCATAGTTGACACACACACACACACAATCCAAACACATGATACTTAGAGCGATTTAGCGGTACGTCGAGATATGCATTTCTTTCTATAATGTATTTAGTATATCACTTCGCCACGATCAAACAAAACAAAAAGCTATACTGAAACGTTCAAAGGACACAACAAACTGCCATAAACGCACATAAGCCTTAAGGGCTATGCCTTTTATAATCTAATATTCTATTTGCGATGCGCAGGTTTATGAATGTACGCTAATGAAAGTTTACTAAAGACGCTGTCGCGTTGTCGTGCTAACCCCTTACCTTGGAAATCGCATTTTGGTGACACTATTAAATGGCAAATGAAATAGAACCAATACACATTTGGAGAAGCTTGTCTGGAATTTGACTCAAGCACGATTGGCAATGCGGTCAAAATATCTCGATTCGTGGGTGTGATTATTTTTAGTGTAACACAAACGGACCGGTACTTTTTTCTGGCTTTCAATACTTAAACAGGTTATAGCTATGTATAGTCAAAGTAGTTTACGACGCTCAATGGTAAATTGGGTGATTTGGCGCTCTTATTAATCCTTTCACAGCAGGTCTTGCTAGTACTGCTGCAGTAGTGTCTTAAGGACCTCTCGGGCGTAAAGGGGCCCAATATGAGCAATCTAAAGTACCCTAATAAGAGAACAAATTACTATATTTGTTGCTTTCTGTTTTTTTTTTAATTTCGATTAGGATTTTCACTAGAGGATCAAAGTCTCTGTTTATGGCTAGGTTCAAATCCCGGCTACCTCCGTCCTCATACAGCGAAGTTCTTACCTCTGCAACATCGGTGACATTATATGGTTATCCTGATACATACTCGTGCTTAGCAACCATTGCTAGAGACATTTACCTTTGGAATGATCTTGGAAAGAAGAACGAACCGCAGTGGCCACATTTGATGCGGCATCTACGGAAGCATCTAAATCAATTATTTATAACGAATACCATGTAAGTTTAAAGAAGACTGTGTGACGGCCCCCTCTAAACAACACCTGTTGTCGACATGCGCTATCATCAACTAATGCGTGGGTGACCCATTCGACACTGCGGCGTTTGGAGCTATTTTTCAACGTGATATATGCTTATGGGCTTTGAGATTTATCGCAACTAACAACTCTAAGGGAGATAACGTTGTTTAGAGGAAAAAATTGTTTATTACGAGATGACTTGAGACGGGGATGCCTCATACAATTTTGAAAATATGTTAGTAAATAAAATCAAACTAGCTGGTTGTGTTATGAAGGCTAGCAGGAGGAGGAGGAGGACTAAAATCTGTTGTTGGCAGAAGAATCTTTGACCACTTTGTATCGGCTTCGCTAACTTTATAAATCCAGAGCGGAACACCCTTAAAAAGATATAGTAAATAAGGTACCTTGGATCACATGATAAAGATTACAGAGTTAAAAAATACCGGTTTTATAAAAAAAAAAGTTTTAACAGCTTTATAAATAGGAGAACTGCTAATGATTGGGGAACGACATAAAATGGCAAACGATCAAGTTTCTCCAACAGTCTCCAAAGATTGAATATCGATCTCGTTGATTTAACGGTCCGGTATTTTTTATTAGCTACTAAAATATTTAGCTACCCCATTCACTATTTACTGAAATAGAACAAACTAATGAAGCTGTACCGGTTCTAACCAACAATTATTAACTTTATTTGATAAACCTACCTATAGACCAATAGCGTGACACTGTATGTACCTACAACGTGAAATTTTATCTTACACTAACCCCCTTCTTCGCCGTTGCACCGCACATATTTCCGTTATCGACAACGTATGACATGGTTAGCACAATGAGAAATTAATTGAATTCTCATATCGTTGTTTACGCTTAACGGCTGAGGGTTGATTATTTAAACTCGCATCACACAGCGATCCTGATAATCCTGTGACATTCTCATAACCCAAAGCAAATATATAACGCTCAAATATTCTAGATTTATCCCACAGAAAAAATATGTACAGAACTGACAGGCACCATACCACGGAGTCCAAATGATTCGGATACTTAAACAAATCGTTTCTTTTTAAGAATTGGTGGTAAATTCAATGCGAGCTGATTTCCGCTAATTTCGCAGACGGCTACGTCATCATAATGGCGCCAAAGCCTAACCGCGTTAGAAAAATCCGGACTAACGGCGACGCCTTGTTTACAATCAGTAGGCAGAAGCGCCTTCTTAGCTAGGCACACCTTTGCCTCGAATCCTAGCAAGACGTCGCTTGATGGAGTTAATACAATGTCGCGAAGCCCGTCGGAGCTCAGCATGCCTTTACGGATCTGGGTGACTCGCGCTTCGAAGTTTTGATCCTTGAGACAGTTCTCACTCCAGGCCGCGTATTTTTCTGCTCTTGTACAGAACTCATAGAAAATTAGATCGTCATAACCAACGTACAATCGATCATTTTCGAAATGCATTGCAAGTGGGACAGCGGTCGAGTGTTTCGGTAAACTGCATTTGAGCTTTAGATCGTGATCATAGAGTGTGACGTTTCCAAGCGAATCGCCAAAAGCGACGAACTGCGGCCCTGCAGCGCAGCACGTCACAGATGCTCCCGTTAGACGCGCTCTAGTGTCAATTGTCTCTTCAGCAACGTTGGCTAAAATCAGGCGACCGTCCTGCAAAGCGATAAAGAGCCTCCTGCCCGATGAACTAAGCAGGAGACTCCGAACGGCGACATCATCTGGTAGCTCGTTCGAATAGATCTTCTCGCAGCCCTCCAGACGGTTGTCACGGGATAGTGATAGCTTGTAGATCATCACTTTTGTGGCGCTTGCTACCGCAAATGAGGTCCTGCAAATGTGCACCACGCGAAATGGCGAACTTATGGATGCCTTGAGCTTTACAAGCAGTTTGAGTTTTTCTCCAGGTTGTGTTGTCCACAGCTCAACATGGGTACCGTAGTTGAACAGTAGCAGATTATCGTCACACTCTACATTACGGGAAAAACTTGGCGGAAGGATTCGCTGGAAGTGTTTGTTGGGCGATGACAGATGAATAACACCAAGTTGAGCGTCAACGCCGACCGAAAAAAGGCGATCATCCTGAAGCCACAGGGCACGGATGTCATGTGTATGGGATTGGATGATCTTTTCGTGTAGCCAGCGGTTTTCACTGCGGTACAGTCGAAAAATGACGGGATCGACCTGAACAGACAAAACACGATACCAGACACACACTGCCTAATTAAATTGTCTTCCTTGTCCAGTGCCATGCAGAGACTCCAGCGAAAATGATACAAACAAAAATTAAGAGCAAACATGAAGCTGTGAAGTGAATGAGCCTATTTTCTGTAGATACTTTTTTTTGGTATCTTTTAATCAATTGGTAATCTGTCAAATTAATAGATCAGATATCACAAAGCCCGCTAGGCCTTTCTCATTAGGATTTTAAATAAAGCAATATATCCAGAAGTTGGGTAGGATTTTTTTTCTACGCATTTCCAGAAAAACATACCTAATAATGTATACATTTGTAACACAACAACAACAATAAAACCTGGGATATTTCACGCACATTTAGAGGTTTTTTTCTGAAACTTACCCCCGCTGCGAAAACCTCATCATCAAATGCGTGCATAGTCAATACATCAGACGCATGCAGTTTGAAATTCTGGATCTGGCTGCCTGTGTGCGAGTCCCAAAAGATGATCCGTCCGCAAGAATCGCCTGAAACAATAGTGCGTCCCTCTTCAACAACGACAACACTGAAGACAAGCGACGGATCCTTGCGGTTGACCCGTGATAATGTCATATTCTCGATAGCGCGCTCCTTTTCGACGTCCCAAATTTTCAGCGAGTCTAGAGATCCAGTCACAAGTTTTTCCTCGCAAGGAAACCAATGACACGATAGAATGCGGCCTGTGTTTAGGTCGAGAATCAAACATGAAACATACAAACACAGATCATGACACGTATTCATCTAAAAAAATCATCACCGAATTATCTTTTTCAATGTGATCTGTATTTAGTTTCATAAAATATTTCTTTCTCCAATTTTTCAATGACAGATCGCGGCACACTCCAATATTGGATGTGTGAAATTGTGGTTTTATAATCGAATCCATTGAAGAGCTTATAGTAGTTAATAATATCAATAAGAATTAATGCCTGAATGAAGAGGCAAGGACTATAACTTTACCATGAATGTAGATTAGTCCTTCCAGACCTTCCCCAGTTTTACACTGTTACAGGTTATTATTTCCGGTATCTGAAGAACCGGTTATTTATGATGACTCTATTTGCATAAAAACCCACCTGAGTAAATAATGCGAACAGGCTAAAAAGCCGAGTTGATGTGTATATTTTTCCCGTTCAAACTAATCTAATTAGTTATGAAATAATAAAATATCAGAAGGTCAACTCACCGACTATCTTTTGTTGAAGCCTTCTTGTAGACACCATTACGTGTTGAGTTGTGTCAATGATGTGGACGTACCCATCCTCTGATCCAGCAGCAAGCCGTTTACCAGAGGGAGATGTAGCCAGGCACCAGATGGGAGATCCGGAAATCATTAAGGCTTCCTCTACCTTTCCTTGTCCATTATACCTGCAAATTGAGAAAAATCTTTACGCTTCATTCTATAGTTCGGGTGAATTTTATTTTAGCTTCATCGAACAAATCGTATGTTTTTTGGCTGCTCCTATTTAGAAATAAGCTTACAATTACAGTTACAATTACAATTGATGAATCGACCTTAAAAATTGAAATTGGCTAATACTGATATAAAAACAAATAAACAGGATCGTGGCTAACTTTATACTTTATAATTACTTCTTTTGTTAATGTTTTGGATGGTTTGTTTAACAAAAACAACAAAGGTGTCCAAAACCCTTAACCAAAAGGTTACCTCGTTACTTGAGCGACGCTGAGAAAAACAAAAAAATGTATTACCTATATCTGTTCATGCGGTCCACCCTGGCGACCTTACAGTAAATCAAAATAGGTCTCCGATTTGGAGAAAAATTATTTATTGATTATTTCATGAAAACAGTTTATTTTTTCAGACAACGTACAGTTGGCAAAGTTCACGCTGAGCATAACTACTTGTTAATGGTTAATAAGCATAGAGAAACAAAAGGTGTTCGAATAATTTTTTACTGTATTTATATTTTACAACTGAGCTATTATTAAGGAATAAAGGAACGTTTAAAACAAGGAGGACAACGCATGCGTTACAATCTTAATTTTTAAATATACTGCCGCATTGCTACGGACCAAAATATTAAATGTTATTAAATCACCTAGTGAAACTATTTTTATTTATAATATAATACAGTACAGTATTTATTAAAATACGAGTAGTACTACATAACTAATTTCACAATAGGTAACACCCATCTTTCGGCGTAAAAATGCTGTCGTAGAGACGCAGCAATACTTTGGAACGAAAGTGTCTAATAATAAATGACGACAATTATAGAAAAAATAAAGCAAATCAAGGCTGACCTGATTATTCTTCCATCGATTCCCGTTGAGAATAACGTCAGCTGTTTCTCCTCATGAACGCTCTTAGCGAATGCCAGCGCTTCCACACACTTGAAGGGCGAGTCAAATTGAGCTATGCAAAAAAGTGAGTTCCTGGTCGACCAGACTTCGATAGAGCCGTCATCACGGCCAAGGGCAATTTTGCCCGGTGTTCCTGTCATACACTTGGCTGCCACCGGGCTCGGGTTGTACACTCGAATTCGGTGCAACATTATCATTACAGTCTACAGGATATGTCACGCACGATGTCGCAAGACGATAGCACCACCCTGACAACAAGTACTTGTACTACTACTAGACGTGTAGTTGATCATTTGAAACGTAGTTAATTAGTGCGATACAGCGAAGAGGGGTCCATGGGAATCAATGCATTTGCATACTTCGCGGGAATATGGAGAAATTTCTTATTTAAAAATTATTGAGAAAAGACCGCGCCTCTTTCGATATTCTTGGCGGCCACTGCCGCGGTCAAACACGTGCAGCGCAGACAAAAATAATAGCCGATAGTACGCGAATGTTCGTGCTCGCAAAAACCCTCTCCCAGAAATAATGTTTTTAAACAAACGTTTAACGCAATGGACGCCTTCCACTCCACCTTTCGGAGTTAATGCTATGGAGCTAAAACTCATCAAGGCTGCTTTAGCCTTACATAAGGGTGTGATATATTAGATACGAATAAAGGCCAGCCGTTGGTGACAAATTAAGATAAAGCTCTTCGCTATATTTATATACACTTAAATACATGAATAAAAAAATTCAGCGATTAGTTTTTGCAAAACACCTGCACCACATGATTTATATCCTTAATGTATGACTACAACCGTGCCACCGAAGTACTCGTACACTGGCAACCAAAAAATCGACAAAATTGCTAGTTTTTTTTTTCTATTAAGGTCAACAACCACACAGCCAAAGTTATCACACTATTTGCTTGTATTCATTTAATTTATATGACGAATGAGCATATGCTTCTTCTTACTGTCCTTTCGTTATTTCCCAAAAGAGAATGATTCTATCGACCCAGTGTTGCTGATACTCTGCTTTCCGCGGACTGCCCCCTAACCTTAGTCCTATGTATATCGCCGCTGCTGAGTTTTCTTTGCGTATCCGATTATCTATAGTGTAGGTTCGTAAAAACCAATACGCAACAAGTGACAGCCACCATGTGAAAATTTCTTAGAGGGGAAAGAAACAACCGCTTGAGTGTAGTCAGTTAGTTCGTCTGTCAAATTCGGCGTTAGTAAAACGACAACGACGCAACAGCAGCAGAAGCAGTCGCTGTTTTCACTGGCTGGAAAGTTTCTCTGTAGGCCGCCAGACCTCGATGTTAGCAGACGATACCAGCATTTCGGTGGATGGATAGACATACGGACTTCAGCTAAATACCTCCTAACTACCAGCAGCTTTGGTATCGGTGGCCAATCGACAGCAAGACGAGAGATTCTGGTATCTGTGATTGTTTGTGGTCTTGTTGCCGATGTTTGATGGTATGCTGTGGGTTATCTCTATCCACCCAGGGTCGTATAGTGTCGATTTTTCTAATTGTGCAAGTGGTGCTGATGTCGATCGGCCACAACAGC
The DNA here is from genome assembly GCF_002443255.2 of Varroa destructor. Taxonomy (NCBI): domain Eukaryota; kingdom Metazoa; phylum Arthropoda; class Arachnida; order Mesostigmata; family Varroidae; genus Varroa; species Varroa destructor. Next base: position 45,601,683 of record NW_019211457.1, on the reverse strand, counting down.
ACTTTGTGTAGTGATTTCCGACACTGAAAGCCGTGTAGTTACCGGTCTGTTTGTAGCTCTGTTGATTAATCAACGGACTATCGACAACTACTGAGAAGTTGTCATCAACAGACAAATGTTCAGACAAGTTCCTCGTGTCGGACATACAGCTGCACGTACAACTACGGTTCGCTAGTAAGTCAGACTCCTGCTAAGGCAGCCGCAACAGCGGTACGGGAAATATCGTATTACCACTTTACAGCCTCGATTATTAGCAGTATAAATGCAAAGTTCGTTAATCGGTGGCGAGAAAAAGCTGTCTGTTTGTCGTGCGTCTGGCCGTCTGTCCGTGTGTATATAACAGCCTCACTGGTGGATTGTCGTCTACGCTCGCAGCAGAAGCAGCGAACAACAAACGCAACAGCAGTTTGACTTAAACCTGAATCTCCCCTCGTTCGTTTGGCGTTGGAACGTTACGCGATTGATATCTTGTTGCCGCCCGTGGCATAGGCAACTAGAGCCCGAGGCAGCGAGGACCTCTTCACGCTCGCCGGTAGGCACTTCTTGGCTAATTTTAAGCTATTTGCTTGACGGGACGTCGATTAGCTAGCCGTGTTGAGCTTTGCTGTGTCGTGCCGTGCTATACCGTGTTGAACTCTACTGAAATCCAGAAAAATTAGATCGTTCACTATCGGCGTTGCAAGACTGTGACTATTTTAATTGGCACGGGATTTGAGAAAGCTGTTCCCGCTAGCGGTAGCAGGGATCGTTAGCGATCTCCGCGCTTTCTAACCTCCGAACGCTAACCGGCGATATCATTATTCGCAACTGAAACCAGCTGGTTTTGTGTTAACTGAAATCGCGATTTAACATTAACTCAAGGTAGGTGTGTTGGCTGTTGGTAGTGAATGACTATGGCTCTCGTGTAGCATGTATGTGGGCTGTCCGAAAGTTTATAGTATATCATGCGTTCTGTCGATGAAGGATATATCTCCGAGTTGAAGAAAATACAATGGCTAGAAGCCTCAGACTAAGGAAAGATGACTTGCATTTGAATCCGATCTCTTCTAAAGCATATTGCTGATGACAATTCTACTCACAGGTAATATTAAGCCACGATTTCGGATTGATAAGGGCAAGTGTGCTTTGTTGAGGATGGAGTGAATCTAAAGTGGGTGCAGGCTACTGAGCACAAATCCATCACTTCTCAAGTCCGATACGCAGCTTTCAAGATAATTAGAACCACATTTATCTGCTTGTAGTCATTTGCTTCATCTAGGTATTTAGCAACTCGTGATTACACTGCAAAATGTTTATTTGATTTAGGTCTAATAATTGATCCTTCTCCTTGCACAAAACAATTATAGAAAGGCAATATCATAATTTAACAGCAATGAAAATCGATGCCAAGAATAGTCCACATGTTAGCGTACCAGTTTTATTTACGGTATCCTATTTACAAACAACACGCTTCTACTATCCTGTAAGAGTGGAATAACAATCAAAGATTATGCATCGGGACATTTCGTGTGGAAACAAGCGTCTTTACTGCATTAAAATAGTAGGTACACATATCTGATATGAGATATACATAGTAGATATACGAGACACCTAAAGGCGTCTCGGCAGCACAGTTAGGTGATATATTAACGACTAAATAACCTTAAAATGGCTATAATAAAACGATAAGATCATTGAATTACTAGACTTTCTACCATGTTGTTCCACAATCCAGTAAACAAACCTAATCACTTTAATTATGTCACCCTATTGCTTTGTGTTGCAGGTGCGCCTTATCAAAGTAGTAACCCCACCAGTGTGTACTACCAAGTTTGGCAGTTTTCGTATTGTTCATCGTACTCGCATCAGAAGTGAGGAGCGTTCCCAACAAATCAAAATGTCGTCGCAGAAAAACGACGATGCCAACAAGTCGGGCCGTCTGGGGGTCTACAAAAACAGAGGCAAGGACACAGAGGAAATGCGCCGCCGGCGCAACGAAGTGACGGTTGAACTGCGTAAAAATAAGCGCGAGGAATCTCTTTTGAAACGTCGGAACGTTCCGGAAATGGTGCCAGGGGCCAGTGACGAAGATGACACAGACGAAGTTGGTGCCCTCGGTACCGAAGGCGTGGATGCCGCTAAACGTTTGGAGGCTATTGTCACTGATGCGCGGTCCACCGATCCAAACATTCAGTTAGCTGCAGTTCAGGCGGCGAGAAAACTTTTGTCGTCCGATAGAAATCCGCCCATCGACGAGCTGATCCGTACAGGAGTCCTTCCTATACTTGTTCACTGTCTAGGCCAGAACGAGCAGCCAACCCTGCAATTTGAGGCTGCGTGGGCCCTAACCAACATAGCTTCCGGAACTTCGGAACAGACTCGAGCCGTGGTCGAAGTCGGCGCTGTACCGTTGTTTCTCGATCTTCTCAATAGCCCACACGGCAACGTTTGCGAGCAAGCGGTATGGGCACTAGGGAACATCATCGGAGATGGGCCCCAGTTACGTGATTACTGCATCACGTTAGGCGTTGTACAGCCATTGCTGCGGTTTATCAATGCGGAAACGTCGTTGTCGTTCCTGCGTAACGTTACCTGGGTATTGGTCAACCTCTGCCGAAACAAGGAGCCACCACCGCCAGTGCCAACGGTGCTCGAGCTGTTGCCAGCAATTGCAATGTTAATTCATCATTCAGATACGAACATCCTTGTCGACACGGTATGGGCTATCTCGTATCTGACAGATGCTGGCAATGATGTCATACAGATGGTCATCGACCATGGCCTCGTTCAAAACCTTGTTCCGCACCTTGCTCACAAAGAGGTCAAAGTTCAGACAGCAGCACTCCGCGCCATTGGCAATATTGCTACGGGAACTGACGAACAAACGCAGGTCCTACTCAATGCTGGTGCCCTTAACTATTTCCATGATCTACTCAAACACCCGAAAGAGAAGATTAACAAAGAGGCTGTCTGGTTTCTGTCGAATATCACCGCCGGTAATCAACACCAGGTCCAGGCCGTACTTGACATGGGTCTGCTGCCACTTATCCTGCATCATTTGTCGGCTGGTGATTTTCTAACGCAGAAAGAGGCCGCATGGGCTGTGTCTAATCTGACCATTTCTGGCTCACGAGAACAAGTCGAATCTCTGATCGAGCACGGGGTCGTAGCGCCCCTGTGTAATCTGCTAGTTGTTAGTGACCCACAAGTTTTGCAAGTTGTCCTTGACGCCCTAACCAATCTACTTCGGCTGAGCCGGCAGCCAAACGGTGCGGAACCGAATTATTCCGCAGTTGTTTTCCAGATCGAAGAGTGCGGCGGTCTCGACAAGATCGAAGAGCTACAGAACTCGGACAATGAAGAGATCTACAAATTGGCATACGACATTATCGACCAGTACTTCTCAGATGAAGCAGACGAGGATCAGAACCTGATGCCCGAGGTTGGACAGGAGGGCTATCAGTTTGAGCCGAATACGAATATGCCTCAGCAAGGTTTCCAGTTTTAGCTAGGTACAACCCGCAGCTGTCACGGTCATCGCGCCAGTTCCTGACACGCGACTATTAACATGGGCGACTTCGGTCGTAACCAATTATTCATTCCTCATTTAGGCTTTAGGCAGGGAATACTGGGCTGTCATAGCTGACGACTGGAAGCGGATACGATTCGCAAGAAGCTGGTTATCGTAAATCTTGTATAGATAAATGTGCAGCCTCCTTGAATCTGGTAACAGACCGATAATTAATCCCCGCGGCAATTAACTGACATATAAATAACAACCACCAGACAGAGTAATCATTTTCCCCTCCAGAATTGTGACCTAAAAATACATTGTACGGTAATAAATGAAGCAATAAAATAGTGTGGACCTGTGATCGCTAATTAGACACTAGATTGTAACGATGAATATAAACCAATACAATGCGAGTACAAAAATCGGTGTCTGTGAAGAAAAATTGGAAGATTTAGGTGAAGACGCAATGGGAATCGCTCAGCTCTAGAAGCCTTAGCTTAGCTGCACATGATTTGAGATATGGTTTTCTCGTTTTTGCACGATTGTATACATAAAAAAAAACAGTAAAGACAAATCTTGCCGCGACTGTGATGGTGCGTACGCCCCACATCTTTCGTTAGTATTAGCAGCGGCCGTTCGGCGACGGAGACTGCGTGGTGATTACAGTTCTTGAATTTGCTTTCGTGAAACACTAATCACTGCTCAACACTGCCTAAAGCAGAAATTCGAATTTAGCTAGGACTTGGATCAAGAAAGCTATGAACAAAGCTGTCAAGCGATCCACGATACCGACCTGGATGAATACTAAGACGCTGTTGCGGTGTGGCAATATGCCACTTTTGGCCGTGAAAAGCACGCCATACGTCTGTCCATTCATTGCAGTTAACTCAGCATCTAGCCTTGTGTTGTGCCTTTCCGTGGGGGCATTTTGCTGTGCTTAATTTCGCGAATGATTTGTTAACGAGAGGTGCGAAGCGCGTACCCAGTGCTAATAGGTTACTTTTATTTAGTCAGACCTCTGTTCACATATGCGGACACAATGAAAACAAAGCTGGCACGTACGACCATCTTTGTGAATCTCTTGTGTCAAAACATATTGCGAATAAATAATTTTGTTGGATAGATATGGGCTTGTGCGCAAAATCCGTTACGTCCCTGCCACTTTGTAAAACTAACTTAATTGTCCATTTTTTTTTTTGAAGAACTTGACTGATTGTGCATTGTTAGTTGGCTAGAAACAGAACACAAGTAGTATCAATGTGTTGTGGCACTAAACTCCCGCTCTGCCCCCTCCCCCTCCCCATCCCCACTCCGAAAATACCAACAGTTTACTGCAAGCCGTGGGGTTGAAAGTTTATCCTGACAAAAAATTCACGAAAACGTTGGTATTCCTTGAGGAAGCGTCCTTATAAGTTGTTTATGGTGAAATAAACGAGAACAAGTTGTTTTTCAATGTTTTCTTATAAATCGTCTCTCATGAAAACCCTCTTTAGTGATGGAACGAAATGTGTTTTCTCTTTCTCCCTCTAACCGTGTGCTCTGTCTTAGAACTTTTGATAATAACATTAAAATGAAAATAATGTATCACGCCTCCACAAAAACAAATGCAAAAAAAATGCAACGTAAACAACGAACGTAATGGCGTTATGGCAGATTTTGCCCGTAAAAGTGGAATATGAAAAAAGTGACTGTTCTAAATAAGATCCAGCAATCGGGAGCTTCATCAGAGAATGTTATTGAGTTACAAAATGGAAACATGTTTTTTAAGTCTGACAGATAAAACAGGTGTTTTAAAGTTTTCGACGAGAAATAAAAAATCGATGATTATTGTGGAGTTCAATGTATATTGTAGAACTATTATTACGATTACTATAATTATATATGTGCGTGTAATTATATAGTTGTAAGTGGCGATATGACGATAGATCGATGAACAACAAACTCATAAAGGATAATTGAGTTCTAAGAAGCGTTATATTCTCTTTGGTTTATAAATGTCCGTTCAGTTTCCTTGTGACCGGTCTATAGAAACGTAAACAAATAGAAAATACAGCCCCCGGCGAACGTGCAAAATTTCTCACTAGCGTAAACTCCTGCGTTATGAAAGATCAAGCGTATGACGACTGTTAGCAAATACAAGGCTGGTGTAGAAAAACAAAAGGCAAGCGACCCTCTAAGAAGCTCGGGTTAGCATATTTTATAGAGCAAGGAATTAAAGTCTATAACGTTGAATAGCTTTTGGAATAACTAAACGAAGGTGATACAGCTATATAAAGCGAGTGCAGACTGAATGATATAGTGCTCAAGTGAGAGGCAGTGAACAGCCAAACTTAAGCAAATGCAGATTATTCAGAAAAAAGGCCTAAAAGCAAATGCTCGCTTGCTTTTAAATTTCGAATTTAGATAACATCCGTAACAGATTTGTAAATACATTTGTAACAAGACAGATATGGATGTAGTAGAAGCGGAAAAACAAAAATAGGTTAATAGCACATATCGCATTATCCACTTGTTTATATTGGTCGTATTACTATATATTGTTATAGTTAAATATACATGTAAGAATGATTACTATAATGCCGATATATATAAGTACGTGACACAATAGATCGTAAATAATGTCAAGAGTCAAATACACACATAACTATGTTCTGTATAATATGCTGTATGACGTGCTTGACACAAACGATCGTAATTACTGTGAATGTATTGAAATAGGGGGCAAATATGGAGCAGGGCAACTGGGGCATGTGTACTGATAAATAATCGAACAACGTTTAAAGCACGAAATTGTAGAACCTGACAAAAGAAGCACGCTATTCGTAGACGCGGCTATTACTTAATCATATCGTAAAATTATTGCACTTTTTAAACATGAATCCGTGATGCCTGTGAGATGCTCGGCTATTTATTAAAAATCTGCTAAACAGTGGTGACATGACGACAACCAGAAGTCCAATAGGACAGGTTTTTGAAGGGTTGAAATAGTTCGTCAAGAAATGTGCGTCACATGCCGTAATCACGATATTCGCCCCATTCGGGATGGTGTATGTTATTTATCAAATACGACGACAACAACCACTCACAAACACGAAAAAATGTACGGATATTGCTATAGGTATAAGAAAGGGAGAAACAACTGTGACGTGTTCTTCATTACATTTGACGGTTTTCCTCCAAGGGGCCAGTAACCAGCAAAAATCTTAAGGTAAGAGCAAAGCTGTCTCCGTTTGTACGGCAAAGTTTTGATGACCTGTTTCTCCGTTTCAATGCAAAGTACGGCGGAGATCTAAGGATAGGCCAAAATATTTTATGTTTAATGCTAAGTGTGGATTTATGCTTGAAGTTTCTTGCTCCGATTCTGAGCAATTAAGGCAGCTTATTTTTATGTATGTTATCATCGCTATAATTGTAGTTCATTCTTGCCGTTTGTCTAGAAGAGGACGCCAACGTCATGTTGGACGGGGTGGGGTTATATATATATATATATATATATATATATATATATATATATATATATATATATATATATAGAAAAACTTGATGCCAATGTATCAGTCTCTGCTTTGCCTATGCATTCATCGAGACGACCGATATCGATAGCCGGAAGCAAACCGAAAACAAAGGAGCAAATTGTGTCAGAAAAAATAATGGATAATAAAACATTACAAACTAGGAGACCATTTGTGAAATGTAGTAAGACACACAAGAGAGGTTTTGCTGGTGTCAAGTACAGATTGTCGATCCACGGACGGTCGATGACACACAAATAAAAACAAATATGAAAATGTACAGAAAACATATATAAGAAGGATGATATTTTTGTCTAACGTAATAACGAAATATAACTAATAAATAAATTCAAAAATGACCAATACAGAACTAGCTATGGAATGAAAAATGGTGTTATTTTACATAGTCTATATCGGTGAAAAATTTTTTTATGCTTGTTTTCTAATAGATAGGTTTAGGTTTTTTAGATTAGCAGACTAACGGCTATTTGATCCGGGTATACTTCAAAATATCTGAATTGTCCATTCGACAAATGTATTCGACAAATTTTTGTAGCTTTCGTAAGTAATTACTTGAAACCACCATAATGAATGTACACGAAATTTTATTTTTATGACCACGTATTATAGGTATGATAATGAGTACTTAACCTGGTTGTTAGTCCCCCGCCATTCAGTAATTGAATGTTCTCTTTATTTTTAGTCCATCGTCGATGCTCTGATTGCAATAAATAGGTCAGATATTAATAGCTAATAATAGAAAAAAATAATTTTTTGTATTTGTTATCTCCGGTATATTCATGTCGTAAACGCCAAGGGACGCCACCAACGTAAAAAGAATTAACAACTGTCAATTACGAATAATGTTATTTAGGGCATCATGTATTAGTTTACTGAAGAAGTATTAACCGTTTTTTATCTAGGTGATGAAAAAGTCATTTACCTCAAATAATCTAAGCTCCGTCGAATCGTAGATATCATTTAAAAACGAATATTTGGTTGTAATAAATATGTTGGAATGTCCTTATTTAAACTAAGGTGGAGAGCCTTAAAAAAGTGAATGTTTTGCAAAAATTCGCTATATTTTTTAATTTCATTACGCATACATAGGCGCACAAAAAAAATGGTGCTGTGTATGATCAGGATGCATATCAAAAGAAACGGTGTCAAGATAGTTCTTTTTTTTCGTCGTTTTTGTTCTGGAAATCTCCGTGTGAAGGATGCTCCTTGTGGTAGTCAACCGATTACGAAAAAAATTCATTAAAATATTGCGGAAGTTGAGTAAGACCGATGACTAAGTAGCCGTGGTATCACCAAGAAACTAAACACCCACCATTAAACAGTTCTAATTACATAAAAAAAGCTGCCTGAAAAAAGGAACTACATGTTTCGAAGTCAAGAAATCATTCACTTTCCACTTGCGAAACTCTATAAATACGTAATGAAATCGCGCCATTTCTGAAGCGGTTGATCACGGCTGATTAATACGAAACTATATACAATAACCATGTGAAAATAAACAGCCGAAAAGAAATGTACTTTACAATTTGTGGCAGTGCTCTGGTCATTTGGAAAAATCGACTGTAATTGTTGAACAAAAGAAGCGCCACCATGATTCGCACTGGAACACCTACAGTTAGCTACCTGGCAAAAATTAAAAGCATTTATATGCGAAATTTTAATGCATCTGCTGCATAACCCAAATTTTGCACCATCAGACTATCATTTGCTTCGGTCTCTGTAGAAGCAACTTAGTGGTGTTAATTTAGTCTCAATAGAGGGATGTAGAAATTACTCGTTGCACTTTTTCCTCTACAAACTACGAAGATAGTGGTCTACAATAATGAGATTATGGTGTTACTAGAAGAACTGCAGAAAATCATCGATAAAAATGGCGCATGTTTAATTTAGTGATTATTTTAAAATAAAAAAATAATCGCTTAAAAGCGGTCAACACTTTTTCGGCACCCATACCGCACGAGAAGCGTGGTGTAGTAAAGAAAAACGAACATCATTAGAAGTTATTTTCAAAGATTGAACGAGGTCGGATTGCGGTCTTAAGCGGATTTAGGGTCATACTTAAGCAGACATGGGACAGCTATCCCAGCTATATATAGCGTAGTTGTTCTGCTAAAGGTGACTTCTAATCTCTGCCAAACTGATTTGCACTGTTATTTTACAAAACCTATAATTAAATAGTTACGTAATTTTCTCGAGTTGATTTTAGGAGTGCCCGCTGTAAAGATGCAAGACAAAAATCCGTTCATTCATCCCGGACAATTTATTGTTTACATGTTAGGATGTTTACATCGCGCACAGTGAGATAAGACTGTTTCAACTTTTTTATTGTTGTATTTTAGAATATAACTACATCAATAGTGAGTATTATTACATGTTATAATGTCAGCAATATTGGGAGCCATGCACCGGCAAGCATTCAGGTTCGTACATAGGATAATCAAATATTAGTACTTTCGTATTAATGTGATGAACCGTATTTATTGTGACGATCAGTCGTAACCGGTCGCCGGTAAATTATCGCTAATTTTTTTTATCATACATACACTCAATTAACAACGTATATTCAACTAGTGATTTTGAACTGTTGTGCTAAATCAGCAACGACATATCATACCCCTGACTCACCCATAGTGACCGGGTACACACCTACAGGAAAAGTTAGACTTCTTTTGTAAAGAGAATCTCTATTCAAATTGTTCGTCTAAATATTTCTTACAGCACCACAAGCTGTTTGCAACATATTCAGAAAATGTGTCGACTACGTGTAGTTGACAATTCGAAGTTGGGCAAGGAAGCCATGTTAGAGGGTAAACCTCCAAAGGTTGGTATTTATCGCAGAGAATAGATGTTTCTTGCACATAGTATTTTTGTGTGTAATTCAAGATGTTTTTGTCTAGTAGCGAGTGTATGGCTTGAAACTATATTTAGTGTATTATTTTTCCTTGGAATGAATACAATCAAACTGGTTGCTATCGGTCGATGTCTATCAAAAGGATAGGTTTCGATAGTTGATGGACGTTGATCATATAAATTTTACGTCGACTATTGGTTCTATAGAGGCTCTATATATATAATCGATAGAGAATTGATCTTTATAGATAATTTCATACGAGAAAATATACAGGCTATACGGTAAATGTAAGCGAAAAATACAACGGTGAAATATAACATTCAGCTTGTACACACACGCTTATCAAAAACAGACGATATTTTGCTTTTCTTTGTTTTATGATATTAAGTTGTTATAAACGAACTCGGCAGACTTTGAAATTGAATATCTGGGCAGCCATATACCTGTCATGTAAGTTTTCGTATATAAATTCTCGCAAAATACGACTCTTGAAATAAATAGAGTGGGTTATGTTCCCATCAGTTATCCATTTTGAGGTAAGGAAACCCTGTAATTACATGGATCTAGGTTAAGGTCAACGTTAGATATTCTTTCACTCAACCTAAAAAATAATTGAGGCATAGCAATGAGGTTGCGATCAAGTAATCAGATTTCGCTCGTTTGATTACCATGCAAACGGTCTATGAATCTCTTGAGAAGGTCGAGATATCGGGCTAAGGCGACGTTATTCTCTCGCCTGGTCCTTCTTTGGCTGACGGTAGGAATTGAACCGTGCCTCGCTTATGGCGACCGTTTTTCGTCTATTAAATTCCCGGAAATTATACGTGGGTACATCATAAGCATTTCCAACTGGTCTGAAGTCAATTCGCGGCGGACTTATTTTCTACTCAGCTTACACATTACCAATATTTGGGTCATACTTCTGTAGCACGTTACATCTTTGCTATTAAATAATATTTTTGGTGTAGAGTACCCTTACGCTCCAAGTTCTGCTTTCGTGAAAAGCTTGCTCGATCATGGTAATGCGTTTTGGTCTTTCAGGTCACAACTTCTGGTCACCTTCTTCGTGGTCTCCAACATAACAAGCTCAATTTTTGAATCGTGTGCACTATTTACGTATTATCCTTTTGTTTAAGGCCTCCTTGCCTAATACCTTCTAATTTCCGCAATGCCGTGCCCTTCAGGAAGCAGAAACTTAACCACTGAGCATTGATTTTCAAAACTATAGAATGTGTGTTCTTTTGAACTTATTTTTCGTTGGGTAAACTTGGCCGGTTTCTACTCACAAGTTTTTAGAAGACTGGAGTATTTACCAGCCAAATTTCGTCTGCGATCGATGCGTAGTAAAAAAAAAAGTTTAAATTAAAGTCCGTCGAACTCGCTTGTAACAGCTTAGTACTATAATACCTTTCGTAGTCGATATTGAATAGTACTGAGCGCCTATGTGACTCTCGATTTGAATGCTGTTCTTGCTTGTTTCAGGTAATCCACGTATACAATAATGTTGGTAAAGCTCAGCTGGGCGACAGGGTTCTTCTTGCTATCAAGGGGGAAATGAAAAAGGGCATTCTCGTCGGAGCAAAGTGGAAGAAACAAGAAGTGATGCGACCTCGTTTTGACTCGAATAACGTCGTTCTGATAGACGACACGGGCAATCCATTGGGCAACCGGATTCTGGCGCCTTTGCCTATGTGTCTACGCGCAAAAAAAGACGATTTCAATAAGTTAATTTCTATCGCCACTCGATTCGTATGAAATATTGTCTGATTTGTAAGCGTTTCAGAGTATTCTGGGCGAAATCCATATACTACCAATTTGATTTAAATATATTTGTCGTCTTAGCTTATAAAAGTAGTATTTTACGTTGACACACAGAATAGGGTTGTGCCCAAGTACATGATTCTTTGTAAATGTATTCCAGAGGAAAGCAAGCTGTATTGCGTAAAATGGAGTATCGCATAGTGTATTTATCTAGTAGTTTATTAAAATATTTAGGTTAATTGCTTGAAAACTCTTTATTACACGAAATTTGAAGTTCACTAGGATCGTATCCTTCAGCCTTGCCTGATACCTTTTTTTTATAATAAATATAATAAATTAATGCTTCTCGCTACGGTGGAAATAATTACGTGGGCTCTTAGCTGCTGTTATTAGCATGAAAGCAGTAGCAAAAAGCGTTTTTCTTTAATTTTCTTTACGAATAATAATTTTGCTTTGTGATTATTTGCACAAATCGAGATATAGTTTGTCCATATTTGGACGGAGAATAGCGAACGATAACTAAGAGGTCTTTTTTTTTTTAAAGTAGATTATTTGTCTACTTTGGTTTCTAGCTTGGAAAAGAATTGAATAAAATTAAAAAAAAAATAAAGAATTGAAATATATTAGAAACACATTACATTAAAATGTAGAGCCTGGAGATTAACCTTATCTTAGCAACAAAAAGCTCAAAAATAAGATATGATTTATATATATATATATATATATATATAATATATATATATATTTATCGATGACCTTTATAGAAAATGATGTAATACCACACGATTCAAAATATGAATGCTCGTTGTAACAGAATAGCGATCTCGAAAAAATCCAGGCGCTGTTGCATAATTCCTTTTGCTTCTCAACGAGTAACTAAATATCATTGCAGTAATTTAATGAACATAATTTTTCCAAACGTAATTGGATTAATTATATCAATATTAATGGCTCTTGAGTTTCTAGGCTCCGGAATTGAACTTATGCATACGATATACGGCGCCTACTAAAGATTTCCGAGCACACAACACAATATCGATATATTAAATATCGTGTATTTCCAAAGGCCTTTCATGTTATCATGAGGATAATAGTTCATGTCGTGTCACGTGTTACTACGAAAGCCGCACGAGCGTCAAGAGTTTAGTCTTTACGAAGTCAAATATTTGATCGATGATAGCATAAAAAACGAGCTTCTTATAAAAAAAAAAAAGCTGGAGTGCGAAAGGAACCGATCAGTGTCAACTGTTTATCGCTGAATTTATATAAGTCATTTGTTGGAAAGAAAAAGAGCACCGTGAGTATCTGGTATGATTGCATTTCATTATTCCTCCACCGTCACCCATTACCCATCACAACAGCATGGATATGACGTTTGTGTAACAGATTGTTAACGTTGAGGAGGCTCACCATTAAAACCTCGATGACCAAAGAACTAGAAACATTTTAATAAGACTAAAACTTTCATTTGACACATTGAATGCATCAACAGTTAAAATAATATGATACCCACTCATTTTTCCACGCAATGTAGATAATCGTGCCGAACAATGTGGATATCAAACAACATTTAAGATTTTACCCTAGCTCCTTGGATACTACAATAAGACTGATAATATAGAAGCCCTTAATCAATCTAAAAGTCATCTAAAAATTATTTAGTTATATATATATATATATATATATATATATATAGCCAGTTATTGAATTCTTTTAGTTAGCCACACATGCTCCGACAGGAAAAAGTGATTCTCGCCAGCTACGTGCTCTTTAACTAGCATAGCCTAGGTGTCTCGCATGTTATTCAGGATTAACACGTGACGCAAAATCGATCGCTACAAGCTCCATGACGAAAATTGTAGCAATTTAATAATGAAGTAGCTGGATTTTTATGTAAGCTGCTATTGAAATATTTACTAAGGTAGCGCCAAATTGTTTTCCGTAACGCACTTCTTTTTCAGGGCAAAAAAATTCGAAATTTGTGCTGCTCTTACTATTGATTCACATTGAAAATCAGTTTGAGAGAAGTGTTCCAAGTTGTGATTTTCAGCCTGGTAGAGAAAAACTTTTCTAAAGATATTACTACAAATTTACAGTTCACACTAGACACTTTATTAAATGCTATTAGATCGATGCTTGTTATTATTAATATTTGGCAGCCAACGAGTCACTTTTTCATGACGCGTAGAAAACAAGTGCTACTTTATAATTGTGTATATGTCATCAGCGTAAGTGTGACAGTATCATACCCGTCAGCATTAGGTGTCTTATAATCATTAATGCGTTCCTGGTATTTCGCCTATAGTCCATAGCTAATTGTTCGTTTTACTTCCATACTTTACGTGTCATCAGTTTGCATCTAGCTTGGGGTGAGCAGCAACGGATGAAGTATCTCTAGTACGGAGATCGTGACAACACAGATTTGTATTCGCTTGACGCAGACCATTACCTGTACTGTGTTTGTATACATATTGAGTCCGCTTTTCGTACAGTATTATCATCAATAAAAGCTGCAGTGTTGTGCCTCACGGTCGTTATGAATGACAGGAAAAAAAATGACTGAAAGGAGTTCTTGTTGTTGAAGCCGGCATTTCGAAGTGAACAGAGCATGAAAATGGTTTCTCTTGAATATTATGGGCAATGGTCAAAGGACAGTGAAGTCATCGCGTTCTTGCAACTTTATGGCTGCTGAAAGTGAAGTCCTATGCTAAAGCATAAAGAAAACGTTTTACCATTTGATAGCATAGTATCCTAGCCATTTTGACTAGAGATGGTGATCATGAGTAACTTGCTTTTTCTATAGGCTATGCGATGCGTCGAGGCAGCAGCACAATATTTCGTGTTATCTGACATCGATCATTCCAACCTTTTCTGTATACGTGAGGACCTAGTAACAAAGGTTTCTCCCGAGGTGCCTTCTTCGATAAAAATGGAACTATGAGCACGACAAACCAAAGTAATAATAGATACAATATACAGTATCGGCAAAAGTAATTAGAATTTGATTTATCTATCGACCTGCAGGAAGTAAGCTTGGAAGATGCTAGTTTGATCAAAAAACTGCAAACCGATTTGAAAAAACCTTGTATTTTTTTGCCATGGAAATTGTTACTCATGAAACCCGCAAATATATGATCCGGTAGCTTAAGATGGATTCTGTATGAAGTAAAATGGGGTAGTAAAGTAAGTACGGACTCAGAAACAGAGCAACATGCGGATCTGTAGCTAGGAGACACTAGTTAAGCCCTTTGCTACCATGAAAAATGTCCAGAAATTAAGTAAGCGTAATTTGGATCTACGCATCATGTTTCTACTAAAAAAGAAAAGTTTGTTTGCTAATCTTAGAAACAAGTTGCGGTCGAGATCCGAATCTGGGCATAGACACACCTCGGGAACTGGAAGCCAGCCGAGCGGTGGAACACCTAATAACGATTCCGGACGTAAAACTCGAAACATGGTGCCCGCTCTAAAACGACATAATCTTGCATCTATATCCTAGAACTGGCTTGTATTAAGTAAAATATGTATTAAGTTGAAAACCTTTTTACTCCTTATATATGCATATCGTCAGTATGGACGTTTGAGCATAATGAGCCGATCATACTTTATCATTATAGTAATGTTTTTACTCATGCATAAAAAGCGTTTTACACAGTTATTTTTGGAGGCACTGGTGAGTCTAAACGACGAGCATTCGATCGTGCTGCTTGATCCGAGTACGTTAGGCGATAAAGCAACCCGATGATAAATGACCAATTGGAAGATCCTACTATTTGAAGTTTGTGTTCTTCCCTCCCACTTTCCAGTTATTTGCCGAACTTTGGCCAGTATTACTTTTCAACCCTGTTCAATGCGAGGATATTGTATCAATGGGGGATTTCAATGTTCATATTCCAACGCGATAAACCTATTCAATACGCAGCTCTTTTTATTGTTACCAACATCATATGCTTCCAGAGGTCGGCTAGCATTGAAGTCACCCCACAGGGTTCATCATAGACAGCGCATTGCGCCCGTACATTTGTAACACATTACATTAATATGCGTGTTCTATTTAAGGTATACTAAAATTATCGCTAACCACCTCGATATATATCTAGCCGATTTTGCAAGGGGGTGATTGAACGTTCTCGGCTTTCTGGTGTGCTGCGTAAAACATTGAAAATTTAATTTAAAAAGCGTCAAAGTTTCGTACTTAGATGTAGCTGGGTAACGCAACAAAATTACCGTTATTATACTAGCTATCGACACGGCTAGATTTGCCTGAAAACCTTTTAATAATTAGAAAATTAACCTATGATAATGAAAGCGTTAATGCCGTATCACGGAGGCCTCTACAGTGCAAGGCTAACTCAACTTAATAAAGTAACTTAATAAAGTTAGAACTACACATTTTGCTAAATACAGTTAATACTCTGCTGTGTATATACATGTGAACAAACAGTGGTGAGGTATCGAGACAGCAAGTTTGTGAATGGAGTTCTTTGTCGTATTTTTTCTTTAAAGACACATTGGTAAAACACGCTGCGAGATTCACATAGAGAACAATATTTATAGCATGTTACTAGTCGCACCGGACGATCTTTTATTAGCTGATTGAATTCCTTCATGGATGGTAGTAATAGGCGTGATAGGACAGTACTAATGGCAATGCTAAGTGACCCAAATTTAGCATGTCGTTTTTTGCTAATAGTTCAGTTAATTCCATCCGCAAGCAGATTTGCCAACATCTCAGTGCTAAAACAAGCTTATGCTCAAACAGGCCTATACTAAACAAACATGATCTTTAGGCACACTACATAGCTCAAATATAGAAATAGCTTTTGATGGGACCATTCGGTTAATTGATATGTTTACGGCAGTCAACCCCGACTCTGGAGGCTGCCCTGATCGAACTTCGACCAACACCAAATCACGCTGTCTCTCCATTCTCATTGACCTTGCCTGTGCGGGGAGTCGAGACGGATTACATGCCACGTTCGTGCAGCTCACTCACTCTGCTTTTAGAACACACGTCTTCTTCACCGTGCATCGTTCTTGCTACGAATTCGAATCGTTTTTTTCCTTGATCTATTGATAATTTCTTTCTGATTATTATGCGCCTTCCGCCTCCTATACAAAATACTCTCCATGTGTTTCGCATACGCACGCACCGATTCCTACGCGCTGGCTGGCTGGCTAATCTTTCCCTTCCATCCAGTTGACTTTCTCCTCCTTTTCGTGGCTGGCGAAGATGAGCCGCTGTTCCCGATCGAGCGCGGCCACTTGCTTAGACACAAGGCTTCTGTTTGCCTGCCGATGGCGACCCTTTCATGCGCGGCCATCGCTTTCCCTCTCTCAGCTGCTGATCAGTGTGAGGGCCGTTGACAAACTTCAGAACATCCGTGATGACGTAGGGTGGTCGCAGTTTCGTTGCCAATCTGCTGAGCAATAGAGCAGCAGGTGAGCGAATTTAATAGGCAACCACAATCACCTTCGGCGTTGCCGTAGTTTCTTTTTGCGCCACCGCCAACGGCTTAAACGAAGTAATCGACGTTGTATCGAACCAGCACGCGAACATACAGTCGTACTGGTTTGGCTTGGTAGAGCGTCGCGTCTGAGCTCAGCGTACCGATTTTCTATAGCGCGAAAAAGTTGACTACGGACGCTGCTGCCTTTGCGGCTGCGGTGCGACCTGTCGGATCGTTCGACAATCGGTCTGGTGGGCCCTTCGCGGTAGCTCGGAGGCGCTACACCATTTACCGTCGCAACTCAACTTTGTGTAACAATAGCATCCGAGGAGAACGACAGGAGTTGGGAGTCGATTGAGATCCGCCAGCAATCGTGCAGTTTTGCGGTACTGGTTCATACATAAAAATACGAGACAGAGTAGTTGTTATTACGCCAACGGTGCCTCCAATAGGTAACGACAGGCCAGTAGTCAGTTATTTTTCTTCTGTTTGTGTTGTATGCGTGTCTAGATGTACATGCTGAGCGTTGAGTTTGCTGTATCCATCTATTGGTCTGTGTCACCTCCGTGCGTTTCTGCGACAGTCATCCAAGTAAAGTCGATAAGAAAACAACGGGTTGCTCGCTCATGTTTAGCGGTGGCGACGGACTTCATTTCGTGTGGGGTCGTGCTGGTGTCCAAAATCACTTGTGGATTACGGTCACAGTTGGCGGATGCGCGTACGGCGTTGTCTGCTTCTACGTAAATAGCACCATAGAAAACATGTGCAGTGGAGTACAGACTTAAACCAGAAGAACGAACCAAGATAGTATCTCGCCACTGGGAGAGGGCAGGTTGTATAAGCCCGATTGTCTCGCAAGATAAAACAACCACCAGTCAAAGATGTAAGAGGAATGTAACTTTTGCACTGTCGAAATATAGGATTGAAGTGTTGTGCAGTTTGTGACAATAACTACGCAGGCAATAGTGCCGAATTGTGACCTAGTAAAGTGCACGCTCTGCATTATTATTATGGAGTATGGGACAAGTTAAACAGAAGCACAATCAAAAAAGATCGTAGCCTTACCCAGTAGCTAACTTCGTTCCCGGGAGTCCATTCAAGCCGGCTGCTTATCAATCGCACATCCAGGGTCATCAATTATGCATCGATCCTCGATGCATCAGCCGTTATTGACCAAACTGAGAAAAGGGTTCGTAAGTCGAAGACATTAGCTGAGGTTCATGAGACCACAATGTAGACAACGCCCTTAGAGCGAACGATAGAACGACAGCGAAACGCCAAAGGAATTCGAGTGGCTATAGACTATTGAGAGCTGTATGTAACGAAAACAAATCGAAAGGCGTGCTTTTATGTGATGCTGGTCGTGTGGTGTACGTCGTATATTGTCAAAATAACTTGACATATGTTATGACGTGCAGAGCAATAGGTAACAAGGTTATTGCTGTCGATGGCACGGAGACGTGCCGTCACTAAATTGAACTCAATTGAGCACCCATAACCGACAGCGAACTATTGATCAGCTTTTACATTATCACTAGCCCGAGCTGGTAAAAGCCGCTTTGATTGGGCCCACTCTCTCCGCGATACTGTCCTATGTTATTACATTCATATAGCCTGTAGTCGCATTGCTAAATCACTTCCATTGTTAGCAAGCGCAGCAGAGGAAAGCGTGCGCAACAGACCTAAAGTTCCCAGCTTCAGTCGGCTGAGTATCCACAAGACGACTGCAGCCGCTGCGGTAAATGCGTACAGCTCCTAGTCAAAGAGCAAACAGCTGTTCATCTGCCCACATGCAAATTCATGATGACAACGCCTAAATCTGGAGTCAAGGAAGGCCAAAACGAGAACGGTATGTGACCACGTTATGATGGTCTTTGGCTTCTCTCTTCACTAGAGACTGCCCTATTTGGCTTAGTTTACTTGAAAATTGGAAGTAGTAAAGTGCGTCAGGTCCTACCGCAGCTGATTAGTCGTATAGCTTGTTCACGTATTAGGTGAGAATCAGAAAGAAATGACGCAGACTGGATGGTCGGTAGTCGCTTTTGGCTCGATACCTGTAGAATGTTGAGTGAGCCACAGTAAATTGGGGGACACAGCTTAACCGCACTTGTGTTTCTCTCTTTCTGGTGTATTACATAAGCTTCGTGGCCGGTAGTCTGCAGGGTATTTGTTGTTTGGTCGGTCCGCATTGCGATGTATGGAAAGCACTTGTCTCCTGGAAAGCATTTCTCTGAGTTTGAGAGTACGTTTCTTTTTGCCAGAAAATGCCTGTTGCTCGATTGCTTTTATATGTACTCAGTGTCGTTTTTGAACGACAATCAATTTGGTTGAAGTATTCTCCTCGTGTCTTTGTGAGGTATGACTCGTACGCGATTTTTGACTCTTCATCGAAAAGCTATGGGTGTTTGTTAGCAATTAAGGATCAACTATGGAAATCATGTATGGTTAAATCGATGATATTTCAGATGTTCCACAAATTATTATTACTCTTTTTTTTTACTATAATATGTAGAATTATAGGGATAAGAATTATTTAATTATAGTATTTATGATCAAATAAAGCTAGGTTTTACAAGTCTTACGTTACAATCACTTACAATTCATGCATATTAAAATATCTATATTGTCTTAACGTGCCTCCCAGGCACCACGGTGAAATGGAGGCGATGCTGTACGGTCCGAGTATGGGTCGCCCGGTAATCATTTTTATGCAGACGTTTTTGAAGGCGAACGTATGCAAGTGTCTATACTATTCTGTAGTTTTAATTGGAAATTCTTTTCTTCGATTTTCTGGTGAAACCACTTGTAGCCAAACGTATCTTCATAACGGGCACGAATATACGAACAAAATAATGGGAACTCAGCCTCTCTAGGATAAGAACTGGTAGTGGTGTATGCAACATTTGGAGTGTTTTGTTCTTGTAACTGTTGCTACCTTCAGGAATCGGTTGGCTCATTGGTTAACATTGTAGAGTTTTTACAATAAGCGTTACTATTTTTTGGTGACTACGGAGTTCATGTGGGTAAGTGCTAGGCCTCTTCTTCAATACAGAACCAATAAAACCCGCAAAATATTATCTTCCATCACAGATCAGTCAACATTCGTTGTTAGCTGTACGGAACCGACTCGAGAAATTGCGAAGTAAGTGCATTGATTTATGCCTATCCATTATCAACTTACTCTTGGATGGCCACGATATAAATGTACGTTAAAATGACTGTACTTAAAGCTTTCATTGGGCGGGCACTGCCGAGTCCCCCGGAAGGTGGACATTCATAAAGCGATTTAGTTGATCTGGCTAACATTGTGACGCCCGCGACCCGATCTAAGTCCACTGTGACCGGCCGAGAAATAATTGTGGGTCGACGAATGTCCAGTGGCCTGGTAAGTAGGCCGATAAATAACGGAGTAACCAAACATCACACATCCACCAAGAACGTGACTGTTTTTTCCTCGATCTAGTTCGAAGTGAGTGTATGCCACTAAATAAAGAACAACATTGTTTATATACACTCTACTATTTTCCTACATTTATTGGTTCGGCAACTTTTTCTGTCATCTATTTTACAAAGCATAATTTGTTTCAACAAGCCGCTCCATGATCGGGCTCCTGTCACATGAAGGCTATACTGTGATGTTCTATTTATAAAGAGCCGCAGCGCCAGCACTGTTAAGCTTACAAGGAAGGAATCTTGTTGGATAGGTCAATTTGTTATGTATAGGAAGAGTTAAGCGGTGCCATTACGCTATTATGTAACGAGCTCCACATATTTAACATGACATTGTTTTTGTTGCTATTATTCGAAAATATAAATGTTCATGCACAATGCGAGATGCTACGACAAGCTCCAAATCATGCGCGTTGTCATGATAAGCTCATACTCATTGACGTTAATTGGCGTGTCCTACGTACAGGTTACCGGAACAAAATTGATGAATAAAAAGAGTGGAATAAAATGTTTTCTATGTGCCAATAGGAATATTTATTACGAACAAGCCCATTGAGTGTAATGTTTATTCGTTTTTCCAAAGCCCACATTTCGACTCGTAGCTTAACCCATCCGCGAGTAATTTTTGAAAATTCGTGACTAAAGTAACATAAATACGTGAAAAAAAGTTACGCCAAATGGAAAATTTTTGAGAAGATTAAAACTCTTCTCTAATAGAAGATAGTTTTCAAAAACGAAAGCGCGCACCTAATGGTGATAGATACTCTCGTTCCGCGTATAATTTCCGCGTCGAAATTCTGAAATCATCAATGGCATTTTACGACATTTTGGAAAAAGTTTCAAAAAGTATATTTGATGTAGTCCCTGTTGTAAATATTCGATATTGCCTCGTGCAACTTTGGCTTGGCTTCTTTGTGAAGTTGGCAACAACGTAAGACGTTCTTTGCCGAACGAAGGAACAGCAAACAGGCTTGCTTTGTAATTCCACGACGCTGCTTTTGTTACTATTGCCCGAGTTTTTCTCTCGTTAACTGAAAAATAAATCAAACGCAGTGTAGCTTTCGTTCCCGTTTCATACTTGACTGTTACACGTTGCGTGTATTCATAAGGGTGTGTGACGGCTCATTTATGTAAGGACCACTGTGGTCGCTGTTATAATTGGTGTCGCCTCCGATCCGTCCCCCATAAGGAAAACCGGCTGTCTGCGTGGAACAACGGCTCTAACAGGCACGGCCAAAAAGCGACGACCACTTTCCTTCTCCGGCAAACTCGCTTGTTTCTTTTTTGCTGCTGCTGCTGTTTCTGCCGCTGCTGTACTTGGGACGAACGACAAATAATTGTTGTCGTTTTGTTAGTTTCTGTGGCCCCGTCGATGATAGGTAACGGCATCCGAGATTCTTTCGTCGTGCTGCATCACTACGAGGTCCTTATCAGGAATACGAACAGCAAGAACGATGGCTAGGACGATGTGGACGGTATTCTATATCAAACTAGCCCTATGCAACGATCTAAAATAAGATGGTCCTCTATTGAGTGGGTAGGTACACGATGAGGCCCCATCCGGTCTGTTTTGGAATCCGACCCAAGTATAAGCCTTTATAGGGCCTCAGCCAGGCCTCAGTAATAGACCACAAACGTTAAAGGTACCTGGCGCCAAAACCACGGAGCCGGCTGAGATGTAGAGGACTACGCAGATAACAATTACTGTAGAAGGAATTTATCTTGCTCTTATTTTGTGCTTTTTATGCTGGTCCAAAGCAGTCCAGAGTACCGCTGGCTACGTAGTCCGCCGGCAGTGTCGACCCGAATCAGCCTCAGCTGGCTTCATGCCTTCAAGCAAAGCGGTTGTTTACCAAACGGTTGTTTGTTACCAAAGGCGAACTATTCCACTGTTCCATCCAAGCTGACGGTGATAGCGTGAGTCATGACAGCGGTCGCGACGGCTCACTGACGACGCAGCTGAGTGAAATAATAACAGAGGGCAGGGCTGATGCCCTAGAGGCGCGAGCGGTTCGAATGGCTTGTAACGTGGACGGACGCTCCGCGAAGCTACATGTAGGATCACACCAGCACGGCAGCGCTCCGTGCCAAGTCAACAATTGTCGCACTTCTTTTTCTTTTCTATCCCTCCAGTCAATACGGCAGGTATTGGCAAGTGTTCCGAGACGGGTTAAGTTGGTTGAGCTGGGTGGAGCTCTCGGAAACAAAAAAAAAGGAGCAGCAAAGGTAGACAGAAGGAAGACATGGGGTTTAAGGGACTCACGTGGTGTCGGATGCAGTAACACTGGCGCTCTGCTAACGGTCTATTTTTTTTTTGTCGAAGAACTATGCGGCTCACAATGCGTAGGGTCGCACCAGTTTGATGATTCCCAGCACGAGCTTGTGAAATGCGAAAAAAAAAAAGTTTGTTTCTAGCACAGAACAGTGGAGTGTGCTTGTGGAAAACGGATCTAAAAAAATGAGATTGAAATTAAGGAATTAACGTTTTGAAACGAAGTGAAACGATGCTGTCGTTGATGCAGACTTGAATCGTAGTCATAGCTGCCCAAGTTGTTGATTGATGCTGATTGTGTCAATGCTCTGAAGGTCAGCGAACAACAAATGGCTATAAACGCTGACTAATTAGTACTCATCCGTTCAAAAAGCTAAAGAGAGAGCGATACAATTAAAAGAAAACAAAAAAAAAAACACGCTAAGCTACGTTCAACCAAATCGACTCTATCTTATCCATATGATATTTAATCTGGAAGAACCATAGGGCAAGTATCTATTTAGCAGCTTGGACTAGTAATGAAAAACCAAGCCGATCTTACCGTATTACTAGCTAATATATATATATATATATATATATATATATATATATATATATAAGTATACTAATAATAAATTTAAGCGTGTACTCCACCTGTGACCTCGAACCAAGTCTTCGGCATAACTTCTATCAAAGGGTTCCCATTCCTACGTACCGTAGAAAAGTAGTGACAAGTGATTCTATGAGACGCGTCTATGGCGTATCGTTGACTATTAACGTTATTTCAAAACTTCCCAGACTAAAACGGTAAGCATCTGGATATGTTGGAAAAAATAAGCCTAACAGAATTGAGTCATTTGAAATCATTAGACGGCATTGATGTTGAACCATTTACGTGATAATAGCAAGACAGTTTGACGGCTTGATGTGCTTAACTATAGTCTACACTAAATCACAAATATATAAAATACCCAGTTAATAGACTACATCCAGCCTTGGTACTTAGCAGGCTCGTCAATACCGTAGCGGATTTGGTTGATCATTCAGTATAGCCTATCGCGATGTTAATTTCTTTGACAGGCCGCAGCCACTAGGATAATTTCCTAAACATAGAGGAAGTCCATTATAGATATATTGAGCGAGACGCACCCTTTATCTGAAAGCATCATGTAATCAACAGGTCACAGTTTATTTCCGTTTACAGAGACACCAGTTCACTTAGATTTGTGATAGTCGCTCTGTATGAGTCTCCAGAAATGATTAGGAAAAAGTGGGACTAAGGTTTATGATAACGACAGACCTAACCGTAGTGAAGTGTACGGGATACAGTCGACAGATGTGATGCCGAACGGCTAAAACGCTCGACTCAAAACCCGAAACATTTTCTTGTGTGATATTATAAAATTCTCAGTGACAGCTCCGCTTTCATAGCAATATTAAACATCACAAAGATCTTATAATGCCAACTTTGTAAGTGTCCCGTCCAACCTGCTCGGCGCCTTTTTTTAATATCTTTCCACAAAATCATCCGTTGGATTTTATGCAATGTAATAACCCATGTGTATTTTAGTTATACGCCCGGTACATAACCCGTTAGGCTTTTCTTTACACGACTGGCTCCCAGCAGCAAATAGAGCGTGCCTACGTCCAGATTCGAACCTGTGCCAGCACGTGTCCCTGAGGCATACACTTCACAGCTGCGCTATGACGAGCATCGCCAATAGCTTGCGATCGGCCTGCTGTGTGATATATGCAAACGCCAGCGTGAGGTAGTGTCGTCTTCATTGAACGATATACTCACAATCAACGCGTAGCACGAACTTCCATTTTGACATAAATACCATAGCTGACAACTCGTTGTAGTGTCTCTGTGCAAGAAAACTACAGAAGTCGGGGCCGCTGTTCGCGCCATCGTCCTGTCAATTCACGAGATAGCCATTGTGTAACATCGTTCCAGGCTCAGGGATGTGAACGTCGCAGCACGATAATATTGAATATATTTTTACAGCATATAAATAGATCGTACGTAAATTCGTCTCCGCGCCGATTGTTTACTGCCACGAGGGAAACTCTTATATAGCCGTGTATAGTTGTAGGATCATTAAGTAATCGTATACTTGCCAAGGGTAACGCCAATTAGCTACGATATTCCTTTTTTGCTATGGGCAAACATAGGGCCGCAATAGTGGCGCTAGTAGCAATGTTTGAAAACTTTCGGGAGGTTATGAAATAATTAAGAAAGAAAAAAAAAAACAAAAAAATCGCGTACAGAATATCTACGCTTTCCATCAGGTAAGCAATTTGTCTATCGAAGCAACCGTTCTGGACAAAAAGATTTGCGAATAAATTTTTTATGAATAAATAATAAAAAAATAAAATAAAAAATAATACAACAATAAAGTATACAAAACTAATGTATATGGAATATAAGATAAAAATCTATATAAAAGTATATTAAAAAAAAGTTTTCTTAATGGCTTACAGTTTAAATAGTAGAAGTCTGTATGTGAAGCTTGAGTTTATGGAGAGCACATATAATAAGATTAAATTGTGCCAGCTAAAAGGCAATGTAGTCATTACATGTAATTCCAGTCAGTGTTGCTATCAGGTTTACGGTGACTACGGAAGCTTTGTTCTTTGTGAACTTTGAAAGGATGTATACAAATCGCGCAAAAATAGTGCTATAATTGAGAAGGTTAGGTCGTTCGGCATTGAACCGACTCTGTGGCAATTTGATTTGGCCTGGTTTATTCCACATAAAATATAAAGTTCCGATTTTCTAATTGTTCAGCATCTAACTGAACGGACGTAACAGGTTTTTTGACATTTGAAGGTATCGGTTCGCTAGAGACACGGACAAAGCCATTACATCCTGGCGAAACAACCTTCTATTGCTCTAAGTATTACATGACAATAGTTTTTATCAATTTGTACGTGTATTCATCAAATGTGTGCTTATGCTTCGGAGCACCACGGGATAGTACTTGCAACGACACCCACCTCAATTAAGCATCTAGTTACGTAATTTATATAGACATGCGATCCAGCACGAAAGCCAGCAAGTGCTACTAAAGAGGCAGTAGGCGCCACGTAAGAGTTGATTCCGATCGTAAACAATTTACTTGTCGCCATTCAGAAAGTGTTTTCTAGCACAGAACGTTATGCCGGACCAGTTCAGAATACCGGCTGGATTGCATCGATCCGATCTGCCGCTGCTGAACTCTCCATGGCTCCGTGTCTGTAAAAGTGGCTGTATTTAATTAATTAATTTCTTAATTCGGCTACGTTCAGGAATGAAGCTGGCACTGGGTCTGGAACGGTACTTATTATTTGTTTAGTGGCAATCATTTACCATTTAGGTGATCGTTCCCGGTTGCGAACAAAGACATATATACAATATGGCAAACCTTCGTGTGTTCCTTCCTGAACCAAAATTAGTATATCATTTTATATGGAAATTGTAGTCGCTACATGACAGGAGGGATGTTGGGTCACAATTAGTAAAATGTGATTGATACATTCATCTATCAATTACGATTATCACCTCAATGAGATCTGATTATAAGACGATACTCATCTTACCTGTCCGTACTGCAAAGTCTGTCTTCGGACGTCCGATCGGGACAACGTCGCTACCGTTGGGAATATGCGAGAAGCTATCCATTTCTGCGGTGTTTTGGAGATAATTTGGAAAAGGGGGTATTTTCTAAGTATCTTTTAGTAAAGCTATGCTTCGGGAGGCATCCTGCTACCGAGTACGAGACCCTCTTACGAACCTGAGCTCTGATAAAGCCTGTGGAATGAGAACGTATCATGTTATAGTAATTGAAGAATAATATAATCTTGTATAATTGTATGTTCGCTACATAAAAGAGCAGACGCCATCAGAACGGCAAATGTGGCAGAATGTTCGGTCAGACCGCGTAACTGTACACGGCCGACGCTGGGTAGGTGTTATACTTAATTCTACCGTAAGCCTCGTGTAACGTCTGTGCGAGCTAGCACAGTGAACGTGCACGTCCACTGTTCGCCACTGTCGCTATTGTAAAGAAAAAAAACAAAAATATTCCTTAGTAATCGCGTCACCTCGTATGTTTATGTTAGAATGTTATGGTTTGCCTTGTGTTTTCTCGAGCGTTTGCAAACGTTCACTGGCCAGCATGACTTATGTAAACTGTTAGCAGGAGCACGGCAACAGTGGAGTCGGCTTTGCAATTCTGGTCCAGCTGATGGTGGCTGCCGTTCTCGGTTAGACAGTTTCGTACGACTCACGTTCTTATAACTCTTCAACGCTGTAAAAACAATGCTGATTAAAAGCAGCGTCCTCGGCCACAACAGCAACGGCGACGACGCCGTCGTCGGTGGCCATCGCAGCAGCGAGTACGTAGGCTTACATTAATGCGGTCTAAACCGATCGAGTGCTACGACTATATTTTTAGCGAATGTTGTTGGGTCGGCTAACCGATGGGCCCTTTGAGCGAGTCGTTCGCCAGTCATGAGAGCACAGCAATAATGACGGCTTGAAATGTTTTTGTACGTTGGCGAGGAAGATGAGGTTTTTATTCGTTTCTCATTTACGTTGCCGTATTTAGGCTGATAACGCTGACGCGGGCGTTGCGGCTGTTGCTTTTGCTATCAGCACTGGGCGAGTACGCGTACGACACGTGAATGAAGGAGCAAGAAACGTATTTTTTTTTTTAAATCACTCCGGATGCCACTTCTAAAAGGAGCAGACACACAATGACAGTAAAGTGATTCTCTGTTTGTCCACACGTAGAATCAAATATACAAAAGAAGCCAAAAAAAATTGACGAACACACCATATAGCATACGTAGAGTCGCTTGTTCACGCAGAAACGGCGGCAATAAAAACTGCTGTTTTCGTTTCGACAACGAAGAATTATATCAATGCAACTTAGTAACCTATATAAAACAACTGCAGATACAATAGGAGCATGCGGAGATTGGTACCACCTCAGAATCGGCAGACAGAAACGATTCGTTGTCAATGTGCCCATAGAATGTTGTATTGGGCACCCGATTTTACATTATCATATCATACCCCAGTTTTCCGATGCCCACTTTAAATGATATATATATACATACATACATACATACGTAGAAACTTCTTCAAGTGTTGTTAGGAGGCTGTTCGCAGTGCTGCTTCGCGCATGGCAGATTGAATAAGATCTCATTATTTACCAGTTACAGCTATGGCAGACATAATGATGGTATCATAATTACAAAAAAAACACGATTATCGCGTGTGGACAAACAGAGAATCACTTTACTGTCATTGTGTGTCTGCTCCTTTCAGAAGTGGCATCCGGAGTGATTTAAAAAAAAAAATACGTTTCTTGCTCCTTCGTTGACGTGTAGCATGTCCAATGTTTGGCAATTTGAATTATTATCACTTACTTCCTATTCTTCTCATGTTCAAGAACTAAAATCTTCTCAAGCACAGCAGTGCTGACGATACTCGTTTAACATGATAGGCCTACCGTAAACTATCGGTGAAGCCCAAACATGACTATGCAAACGCCTAAGAGCAGAGCAATACTGACTGAACGTGTTACATGCGTTTTACTTTGGAAATGATATTTAGATCATTTTTGACTGTCTATAGTATCCATTAGGAAATGCAGGATATGACTTTCAATGGGAAAACTCACAAGATATAAATAACAACATGTCAAAGCAGAAAAATTAGATACGTTTATTCAATACGTTGAATAACTCTTCTAAAGTCTCTTCTAGAACCTAGCGTATAGTATATCGGAGTATAAGGAAAAAAAAACACATATTGAATTAAACAAACGATTACTTCCGTCCACAGCGGCTCTTCTTGGCTGTCGACAGCTTTTGATAAATGAAATATCAGCGTGCCGAGTGCCTATGGTGTGCCTCACACTTGTCCATAAAACTCCCATAAAACTTTTAGCGGCCACACGATGCTTTCCAAATTTTTTTAACTCATGGTTGCTATGATATGCAATGAGTCTAGACTACGTTGCGTAGAATAGGCTAAGCCTAGGTTAAAAATGCCGTCGTATAATACTGGAGCTTTCGGCACGTTCACTGATCCCGCCTCGTCCATTTTCCTGTTTATTATTCCTCTGTTTTTGCGAAACTGATTTCTGATGCGGCCTCGGACTTAATAGTTATAAGAGTCGTCGTCTTGCTTCGAGCATATATCGCCCTCTCCATAGTTCCAGATCACCTGAAATCACCTAACAACTGCCTTATATAAGGATTGCGTCAGACGTTTGGCTACCTCCAGGATGAAACAAATTTTCTGTCTACACCTGGGATCGGAGCCGAACAACTTTACTTTTTCTTACCTATTTTTTTGGCTTTTTGGGCATTATCAGCCTTTCCTTACATAAAAAAAAAAACTCTCGGAATTATCTGCGTTAGCTACAGCATCAAGCACAACGGGATCTGGTCGAGGTGGATCTTGTCGGATTTATCTGGAATTTCTCGAACAGACCTATGGATCGGCGTGGGAACTACGCAGCTATTGATCATAATAATTCCTCATTTTCCTTAATATTCTATTTTTCTTATAATTAATTTCTGGTCACAATTTATTTTCGACACTGAGATGACCTAGATATTGTTGAATTTAGTCGGCAAACTTTTTAACACTATATTATTTTCCAAGGACATTTTTTCCTTTCTGTCCCTCTTATTTCAATTGGACCCGATTAGTTTCGATTTCGCCCGCTATTTTATTTGCCTAGGAGCTCGTACGATGAAAACATGCAAGAAGTGTTATCTATAAAACTGGCGAAATGTCACCTACGTACGTTTGTTAGACACAAAGTAGTGAAATTTAAGTTTAAGTTCAACTGTTCGTAATAACAGACAATAACACAATATTATCACTATTAAATATAAAATATCAAAAAAATAAAAACGGTAAAAAACATATAATGCTACCGTTTGAAGTGCGGTAAGTGAAATGAATGTAAAAAAAATAACTTCAACGAGACGGTAATTGAAGGTTTGGTAGGCATTTTTTGAACGCATCTACAACAAATAATACTCTACATGTCTAAGTGGATTTCCATACCATTCGGGGAAGGACAAAATAACCCAAAGCAATAAGATATTTGCTTAATCAGTCTTGGTGCTAGGAAATTCGCCATGTCTTTTCGATAGGTTCGATTCACTTATTCGTGAAGCTGCCCGGAAACAGCCTGCCGCCCTATAGATTCATAGACCGTCACCGTACAACTGAAGTGTAGCATCGACGTCTTCAGCGGCGGACCAACGTTACCGGATTAGAAACCTTAGTCGTAACTATGTAAACCCATCGGCAGGTGCGTGCCTTTCCTAGTTCACCTTCTTCGAACGATCCTCCTAAATGCGTTTCCAGCAGCGTCGCAGAATCGATCGGTGTATCGTTTTGCCAGCTACAGCAGGCTTCTTTGCTTAGGTGTCATCAAATATAGTCAATTTCATTCAACAGGCTACGTTTCCTTGCTTTCTCCCGCGCAATTGAAGAGCTGTCAGTGAGTTAACTATGGTGCAGAGCGTTCGGCGCGTCGCCAACGCTCAATCACATAGCCCTTCGATTCGTCGATTTAGGAGAGGAACGATGGCTTTAGGCTGTATTTGGGTGCGGTCTAAGACGCAGATTTGTAATCGGCACACTTATTCCGTCTACTTGTCTATGCCATGTTCGGTCTCTAGCCGCGTAACCAACAGTGACAGTGGTACTCAAGTGGCACCAAATTCACGGGCGTGTCTACGGTCAACAGGCTACACCTATGGCAGGCACGACTCACTAGTACACTAAGCATGTGCTACAATGCAGGCCCATGTCGCTTAGAGACGATGGATAGAAATGTTTACAGCTCCAGAATTGGTGCTATTGAAGGTTGCTAATGTAATAGCGACGCTGCCGTGTGGCTAGGGCAAACGAGTCAACCTCTCTAATCTAATAACAAAGGGCAGGCTGGTAACAGCAACATGAAATTGGAATTTAATACAAGCGTCTAACGGGCTGGTGGTCATTAGCGTACGTATTACTACTTCGAATTTAGTTCGGGTCGGAACATTATTCAGTAAAATACGAACTCTCAACTGCTATTCGAAATTCCCGAAATGAATAAAACATACACTAATCTTTTTTTTTTTTCTTTTATAAACAATCCAGAATCGTCGCCTCTGTCTGTTTTTGTCATAAGCGGTATTCCCTATATCTTCGATATTGCTCGGACAAAACTCTAAAAAAGCCTTTTTCTAATATGTGCTGCAAAAATGACGATTGTTGTGTTTACTTTAGTATTTCGTAACGCTTTGTTTTTGTCCGTTTGAGCACCGTTGGCGTAGAACGTTTCGGCCTGTACCACCGTACCGAATACATATATATCCGACGCAACATGAATATGTACCCTTTTGTACGTAAGCCGGCATATTATTGTTATTGAGAAGATTCGGCCGGCTATTATCTTCCGGAAAAGAGCGCCATCAGAAGTGGTCTGTGTGTAGCGCTCAATAGTACAGGCTAGTGCGCTTAACATGAGGAAGGCATTGGCGGGCCGTCAATCGTAACGGGAATGCGTGTATATGCTACTGTTGATACCACGCAAATACTAGTCCTTTCTAGCGACATTTTGCGTCGTGGGCATTTTTTTTCATGTTACGTATCGAGTGATAGTTTGCAGCTACAATTACGTACGATTACTATCAACAAGTTACTTGTTGCTTAAAGGGGAAGTAATCAAAAATGCCCGATGAGCTCTCTTCCGTCGCGAACTGAAGCCGTACCGGATGTCGATGGTCGCTATAATTAATAAACATGACCGTCTCGAACGACGCCTCGAGCACCGGCAAAAAATGCCTGACATATTCATCCTTCTTCAGGTACAATTTTTGAAGCAAGGCACAAAAAAATGTCCCTATTCATACGCGCCGACCTGTACACTTTACGCACAACATTTGCTTCGTGCAATTCTTATACCTCCGAAAGTGAAGTTCATTTAAGTGTGTTACTGAAGCTTGCTCTATTGACGTACACGTTGCATACGTACCCGTGTTGATGAGCTTCAACTCTGTGTCCGGTGACACACGGACCAGGTGCTCAATTTTAATAGACAGTCAAACAAAATAAATTCCGCCGTAAAATAGACGAATATTTTAGTCAGCGATGTAATAACAATCAAACAACGTTTTCCAGATAGGGAACAAAAATAGATTTCAGTCCTGTCACAATTCTGCCACACGCCATATACTGGACTACCAATGCAATTGAACGAGAAAAGCAGAAGTATGAGTATACGATGATTTACTGACAATTCCGATATATATTGCGTAAATCAAAATTAAATATTTCCCGCTTCTGGCGCGTTTACTCGCAAGAGATCGCGCGTTGCACGAAAGTCTTCTTCGGGATGAAAAAGCGAACTAAAATAGGTCCTATTAACCTGCAAAAGGAAAATCGAATTAAATTGTAAGGTACCTTTAAAAGCCTGAAGGAGAGTACACACAATGGAGTTTGAACTGCGTCATACATATGAGCACATAATTATCTATACTTATATATGTCACACAACGAACTAAGCCATGCTCCTAAATCTGTGTGTTTAGCTGCCACACGTCGTTGCTGTTGAGGAGCTTCGTTCTTGCAATAACGTTAGGGATAATGAAATACCTTCTGTCCTGATCATACGCCTTGAACTTGAAGAAAGGCTTAGAGGATCGGTCCGTTGCGGTTGTTCCAGAGCTTATGCGGCCTAACGTTTTAATCGCAACAATATCTAAAAAGCAGCACTTTTATTCTTCTTTTTCTTTTTCTTTGCTTGCGAGGTCAGACTTTCGCATAGGAAAACGATATGGAAGTTTAAATAAAACAAACGATCTATACAATTCAATATATGCATCTGGCTAGTCGATAATATATCGACAAATATATTCACGGATTTGAATAGACGAACAAAAATAACTTGTGCATCCAAATATCCGGTTCCAAAAGTGCGTTCGGTAGAACGAACTTGAGGCACTTCTAATAAGTTGTAAAAATGAACAGGATCGAGGAACGTCCTGGTATCGCACCTTTAAGAAAGTGTGGAAAATTTGGGTAAGACGGGGCGAAGATGCGATTCGCGACCGAACTTTGCTATACTGGCTGGTACACAAAAATAGTGGACCTACAACCCTTGCCCGAGAAAGCGGCGACAATTTTATGGTTGTTGAACTTTTTTTGTTGTAGGAGCTTCATTGTTGACTTGAATCAATATCAGGGGCTAGTTAAAATTTACTCAGAAATCGCGACAGGAAGAAGGAGGTAAAAAAAAAGGTAGCCACCACCATGTAGAAACGTGGCGCACTTGGCTTTGGATATATTCAGTCGGCCGCGCACCGGTAATCCAGAGAGCAGTTAGAACTGGTGCTAGTCCCATTTGCAGCGGGTGACCGCTTGACGTTGCCGGAAAAGGGCAAAAAAAATAGCTTGTCTCCGTCACACTGCAATGCTAGCTACCTTTGCCTACTACTACACTTAAGGATACGTGTTTCGAGTCTGTCGTTCCCAGTAACGCCCGGTAAAACTGGACACATTTATCTAAAGTGCTACGATTCTGTTCAAGTTGAAATCTGCTGAAACGGAACAAGAAAATGAGAGCATGGAAAGGGATTGGTGACCTACTGATCAAGCGTTCGTGTAACGAAAAAATCAGTACGGATCCTTTAGGTCTATTTGAACTCAGTAACTGTCTTCATAGATGTCTGCTGGCTTCATCAATTCTACGAGCCGACGGTGCCAGAACTATTGATTTATCAGGTTTTCTGAGCAATGGATGCTTCTGAATTTTGCGGTTATAGCGCAAGTAAACGGTTGACCGCACCGAAACAGCTTTCCACGAACTTTATGTACAATTATACATGAGCAGTCATTAAAGGAAGAGCGTGATGCTACTATTTTGAGGTGATGAGTAAGATGATTTCTGAGAAGAATTATAGACACTTAATTACGATATGCACTAATACATCGTTATGATTTTAACAGCGTTGGAAGTGGTGGTGCTGCTGTTATGCCAGCTGAATAGCCGCTTATGCGAGATAAAATCTCGTAGTAAGGACGCTAGAAAAAAACATCAGCGTATAGATGAAGTCATAATTACTTTTTACCGATTTCGCCATTCGTTTAATCAAGTTCTTGTAGTCTAACTTGCATTATTCCTTACCTCAGGTAACTTCTACAAAGCGCATTTTTATAAGCGGGTACATGTGATGTTAGCTATATTGTGCTATGATCTTTCTACTGGGGTGCTGTACGTCCCACATAGATGACATATCGGCGTCTGGTTAACAGGCTGGGTTCAGGACAACAATACAGATTTAACCCGGACGCAGACATGGCAGTTGTGTCGTTTGTATATTAATTATCATTACTGTCCTTCGACAGGCCGCGATATCTAAATATTCGTATCAGTTTATTTAACTACATAATACAGTGTAACATTTACTTAGTGATACGTGCGTGTATCGGTAGCGTGTACAATAACGATGGCCACTATGCTATTGTACAACAGTAAGAATGGTCGATTTTCTATCGATAGAACGTCTCTATGCGAACGTCGAAACGCAGACGTACGTACGCGAACTGACCTAAAGCACCGAAGGGCGGCTGTAGGACGCTGCCTTGCGTCCATTACGTGTGCATACGATCGGCAACGGGCTACACTAAAAAGGGAGCGGAGTGATGGAACTTTCTTTCTTTCTCCCAATCTTACAACACTGATATGCTGCTATACATCGCCATCGTTAAATGAAGGTGAATATAGATACGGTAGCATCATCGTTTCGGCAGCAACTTTCGAAATTTACTCTACCCTGTGTGTACTGCCAGCGCCACTGTGGCAACATTGTGCTTAGGAAAAAGCGACGCAACTATATGAGATCGCCAGGCAGCGAGTCGCAGAAAACTATCGGTCCGATACTTCGTGATGATTACTTCAAAGCAGAGTCACGCACGTGACGCCCCATTGTCGCTATAAACACTAGCATGTACCGACGTGTCAAGCGATATACGCGACACTAAGCGGAAGAAACCTATCATCAGTCAGCTATGATACTCAGGCACACAGTGCTAGAGGGTCGCCTATTATAGGATGGACCCACAGAGAAGCATTAACAATAAATGACTGTACGTGCTTGTTTTACTGCGGCGCGCTAAAGATGCATCGGGAAATGAAAAGCAGCAGCAGTAGCATTTCAAGCTGAGAACCGGGCTGGACTAGTTGACGTAAGGCAGGGCAGAAAAGTTTGTATATGCTGAGGTAGGTCCGTTGAAGACCGCGACGTTAAACAGGAGATACTAACGTAGGAGACTGAAATTATTACGAGGGTGATCGTAATCAGCTTTGACAAAAAACCACCTACATATGTATCGTATGAGATTGCAAGGCTTACATTCTGTTTACGTATTCGAAATGTGTTTATCTCTTTGGTATGTGTAAAACTACTAATGTATATATATATATATATATACACATATACATTGCGACTGCTCCATCTGCTACTCATGGCAGTGTCTGTCGAAAGTTGTTCTGCTAGTTTCGTGAGAGGTGCATATCACAAAAAATAGGTAGGAAAAAAAAAGAGGAATATTAGAAAGAAGAGAAAGAAAAATAGAACTAGGATATAAATTGCTGGCTTCATATGTACTCTTTAGTTAGCCACGTATCTTACAGAGTGTAAATAATAACACGCATCGATACGAAGTAAGCAGATTTAGCAGAAGTTCTCCATCGAAGCAATGCACGAGGTTGTTTTAGATCGAGAGCCCAATGAGTCGCGAGTCTTCTAATTTGACCATGAAGATAACGGCTGACTGACTCTTATCCACATCCATACTTATACGTAGTCGAACTGATATTTATAACCGCTAGTTTAGCCACTGCTAGCGATCTTGGCTGGTCGGACGGAACAGATAAACAAACTAGCAATCAACCCATCCGGTAGGTTAAGTCGTCGAGCTTTTATGGTCGAAAAATGGTGAACTTTTATCGTTTAATCCAATGTTTACTAACCGAGCTCGCGTCACCTCAGATCCGTTGTCCGACGAAGCGGTGGCTGTCCGGTTAACAGTACTTAATATATGTGGCAGCAAATGACTTCTGGAATTTACGATCAATCGCGTCACTGTCAAACGGAAAAGGGAATCAGTGTCAACAAATGTCCACACAATAACTCCTCTTATTGTGTACCCGAGGTAAAAAAAGTTATGTGTAGGAAATAATGTGCTCAGACTTGTGATATTGGTATAGTTACCTTAAGACGCGCTTAACCAATAATGCGTGTGCAGGGGCATCCTGAACCTAAAGCAGACCTGTGCTGTATATGAGACCCATTATCTTCGTCGTACATAAAATTGTGCAGAACAAACAGCCAACCAAATTTGCCCGGAGCAGGATTGACTATAGTTAAAATTACAAGTACACTTACGAGACCTGTATCGTGGAAAAACTCTGGCGCGATTCATCGGTCACAGCAACAATTTTTCGCGCGATGTTTTGTTTCGCTCATGGCAGCTGGCAAACTTGAACTGACCTGAAAATCACGAGGGCACAATTGAATTCAAGAACCTAACCTAACCTAACCTAACTTTGACCAGTGTCATCCTAACCCATCGCTGAAACACCCAGAACTAATTCGGCCTCTGTGGCATTTTCTACTAGCGTTTGGTCGTTTTCGCAGGTGACTGACGGACTGCCTCGTAAGCTTAGCTACTAGCTACTTACCGTAAGCACCGTAATACAGTCGCTGAACTTACCGTACCATCGTATTTTGGCGTAACCTGAACAATGACGACGACGGCCATCGGGAATGCAAGATTCGGCAGTTTTTCATAGAGAGCTGCTGGTTGAGTTGCGTTTACTGCACATATAAACTTCCTACCTAGAACTATAACGGAGCCGATTAATCACGCGGGCTTTAGAATGCTATTGCCCGCGAATTGCGAGCGTCTTGTGCAACGGGGCTGGCAGGCCAAATACGCGGATCAATGGATAACGATGTTCGTTGACACTTCCTTCAACAAACACGTTTTATCCGCTTCTTT
Source organism: Varroa destructor (assembly GCF_002443255.2). Lineage (NCBI taxonomy): Eukaryota > Metazoa > Arthropoda > Arachnida > Mesostigmata > Varroidae > Varroa > Varroa destructor. The sequence continues at coordinate 45,564,823 of NW_019211457.1, read as the reverse complement.
GCACTGTTACTATTTTTTTTTTTTTTTTATAGATCCGGAGAACTTTGCGTTCAGGTCGTTCATCATTGACTCTATCATGGGCCGAATGACTGGTTTGATCGTAAGATCTAAACAGCTCATTGTTGCGCCCTTCTATCTCGCCATGTAGATGGAGGATATCCTTAGAAAAGATCACGTAACGCTTATAATTCTAATCTTGTACGTATATCATATCGCTACTTTCTTCTAGATGTCGCTCAAGTGAATTGTGAACACGGATAGGGGTCGATTGATAGGGAGACATGGTGACGCCGAATGTTCCGCCTTATTTTCGAGTCGATGGCCACTAAACACTGGCGTATCCTACAGGATTCGATCGGCTGTATTGCTCCAGACCGTGGAGGCCGACGGCCTATTCTAATGTCGTACAATGATTCGTGCTCGACCTGCTTGCGTTGTCCGTTTGGGGAAGCTTGGGACAGTGTCCTGTTTCGAACAAAGACTCCTTGCTTTATGATTTCAATAAGTGTTGGTTTCTACGCTTATCAGCATAGAAGTCTCAATACTTATAACCAAATTTACCTCTGGAGTCGATTTCAATGTAAAAAAATTTCGACACAAACGAGTGGATACTTCGTTGAGATCTACTTGTGGTCAATCTGTTTATGTTAGCCTTTTGTTTCTCTTTTGTTAGTAACAAAAACCAAAGTAACTGTCAGTACCTATTTTGCAGATGATAGACTGTATCGAAGTATGCAAGCCAATTCAATTGTGAGCAACATAGAAAATTACTTTGCTATTGATTGCATAAAAGTTTTTCTATAGCTGTTTATCAGTTACCCTTTCAACAATAGGCATTGTAACCGCTGCTCTAGCATTAGTTGTCAGGATTGTATTTTCTATAGCTCTGAGGATCTGGTTGATGCTCAGATTCAAGCGTAAAATACGTCCAAATACATTTACGCACGTTTTCACTACCCGGAGCTACTCCTCGCGTATTTCATGATTAGATCTCAAATATGGGGTCTATTTCAGATTCTTTCCATCCAGAGACCTTTCCGTGCTTCTAGTTTCGATTTGTTTCAATATGGTCTTGTCTTACCAATTATTCTCAATATGCAGTCGTAGTGATTACGTGGGATCGCGTGTTGTCCATAGGAAATTATGGCGGACACTGACAAACATCGGCACAGAATGATTCCAATAGACGCTAAGCATATGGTTCGTAAAGGTACCGTGGTGTTTAGTAGTTTTTGATAGGATGGGATCTCGGCGGCGTATTATATGGACTTTTATTGTAAAGTATATTCAAAAAAACAGGGGAACATTAGTGAAAAAAAAAAAAAAAACATTAATTGTTATAGAACAGTAGTTAGTTAGGGCAGCAGACGCACTACGTCTTGACTGAATGTGTTACTCGCTGGTTGGAGTGGCTGAGCAGAAACTATAGTAGGTGCAGTAAATGCGCGCGTCTTACTATATCTCCGTCTTCAGGGGCCCATTTGGTATCGTCGCAATTCCTTGCGCTCTAGCAAAAGTGATGATCCTGTTAGATCAAAGGTACGATCGCGTTCGACGCGGACGAGTATAACCGATAAACTTACCTAAGAATTTATAATCTGTGATATGCCGATAAGTTTGGTATGAGCGTTAGTCAGAATATAAACTGAGCGTTGGTCTAGTTAGCTAATGGTTACTTTGTTTCAGTTTGAACGGGCCATCTTTAAGGCAGGATCCCGTCTCTAGCAAATCAATATTCCGTCATGATTGTTCCTTGTGAAATTTTCCTACGACTGCACTTTGATACCCGAGATCCGGCGGCAGACAACACAGACGGCCTTCGATGCTTATCTGGTATTTCCTAATACTATATCTTCTTTATTTCTACAATGAATTGCCTCGCTAAAAACGATTACCTAGAACGAGCTAGCACAAAACACCACTTCCTTGCCCGTCTCCACATATTGTCAGAATTATCCTTATCACATACACACGCTATAGCCGGAGTGTGATCTCAGCACTCGGTAGGTAACCATGATATGTAGAGGAAAGAAAGACAACCACGGCTATTACGTATCAAATGTACTTGCAAACAGGTAACGACCGTAGGAAATACCCATACCGAAAAAAAACTGATATCTCGCTCTATATTTAGCCCGTATCATGCATCATGTATCGTAACATTTTTTTTACTCATTTGCCGATACGCGTATCATATATTTTCGCGTCGATATACATAGATTGGGTGAAAGAAGTGATTTCGGCGCCCATTACCTACTGCAATAAGCAATACCGTTATCTGCCCCCATTGCCCTGCAGTCTTAATTGGTCGGATCGGCCAAATCGGCTGTTCTGGATTTCGGCTCGACCCTGACTGCAACAGCGTCTGATATTTTCGGCAGTTTACAGAGGTACAATGTTTGTATATACGATCATATTTGCTACTGAGATCGCTGTTGGCATGTCGGGAGAGTACTTCGAACCCTATCGGAGGTGGCGTGCGTAGGTCGGTGCAGCTTTCATACGCGATCGGTACGCGACGTCGTAATGAATATGGTGAGGCCGAAAGCTATTTGCTTGCTTATTTCCTGAGTTTACTTATAGTCTGGCTGAGTCGCGCCGAGGAGTACTGGAGCATTGAGGGGATGTCGTAAAAGTCGAATTAGCACGGTATAGAGTCTCCGGTTTGATGAAAGCAAGGATGGACCGACCGCCTCGATCGGAGCGAAAGGTGCCACAAGTAACCTTATCTTTCGATAAGCCGGTAACCACAAAACCGGGACGTGAAGAGATGACGCGTTGAAAAGTCATCACAAATCATTCTGGCCACACTGGTAGGACGGGTAAGGCGTCCCGCTCTGGTAAGACCCGATTTAGCTTTTCTTTATATACGTATAAGACGGGATCTTGTTTTTAGGGCACGCTATAGTTGAAAAGCGGGGCTGTGTCAATAACTACCAGGGAGTTCTCGTGCTATCTATAGACAGAAAGTGTTTGACACATCCTATCTCGCAATAGCGATCTTGTTCAAAGGAACTGGGTTAACGGCTAAGATAGTTTAATACGACGAAGAAAAGCTTAACGCCCCACGTCTTTGGACACTTTTTTCACGGCAGTGACGTTCACTGGGCATAACTGTGCAATATGTGTGTAGTAGTCGGTACATAGTTGGCTGCACGATATGCAACAGTAACCTAAGGTCTCCAAACCAAAAGGATCTACTCTACTTTTAGATTACTGACATGCTTGTTTTTGGTTCAGATCAATATAGTCTCTTGTTCTTTCCCTGCAATCGACAGACGATTTGCTCCAGTTACTCATATTAGAGAGATATAATATAATTGAATCAAGTGTAATATATACTAGAGAATTAGAGACTCAAAAAAAAAAGATTTTTTCCGAATCGTGCTAATAGCCCAAAAATTGTAGGACTTATATCACCTGTGACGGATGTAAAAAATGCGTATGGCGGCATCAGTCGATCATCTCTCTGTGGTACAGCTGTAACGGCTTCTATTTATCCTAACTAACGTTTTCATTATGAATTTACACACAATAAACCAACTGGCGAATGGAAACTTGGCGTATCTCGTAGGTTACTATCGACTTTCAAAAAAATCTAAGGTCTATTTTTGTGGTCTACTAAGCCTCGTCTAAATTATATCGTAATAAAAAAATCTTCAACTTACCACTAGTTTCACGTATGTTTGTCACCTGTTGCAAGACCTTCTGTGTACTAATCGATACGTTGGGCTAGATTTTTTTGTTTCTATGTCAAGGAAAAATGAGCAGATGAAACACTTCCATTAGAGTTTTAACGCGATTTTAAATGGAGATTTCAAAAGTTTTTACACCTAAATTAACTTTGAAGTTCCTTGTAATGCGCACATACTTGTTTCATCTAATACCTTACAGAATAATGATTATTACTATTACTATTATTATTATTATGGATCTCTGGTTTGAAGGGATCTATTCCGCAAAAGCGGACGTTTGATTTCTTAAGAAGCCAGTGGCATTATAAATGCTACGGGTCGGTGAAGTTGTTTTGAACAAAGTTTTTAAAGAATTGCTCAGAAAATATCCGGAAAACGCTTTATTTAGCTAGCTGTTAGCCGGTTATATACAGTTATTTTGTTTTTCACGGAAAAAATCAATATTTCTTAATAATGCAACGTACTTAGACTTCGTTGTGTGTGCGGCTAAACGAAATAAACATTTATTAATTCCGGAAATTTCGTTGATAATTTTAGAGATGGCGTTGGTTCTACGATACTGGTACGAACATATGGTTAATCGTTAACTTGGAGAAATTTCTCATGATATGGCAAAGAACGCACTAATTATGATTAGATAACATTTATGTAAAAGGGAACTTAATTTCAGTTGATGAGGTCTATAGTACTTTGCTATTTCGACTATAACCTTCAATGCATATGCTACTCTGCCGAACTCTATAGGAATGATCTGCGAATTATTAGAAGTAATGTCCAGTTTCTGCGGTCCGATTCATCAGTTTCGTCTAGCATTTTGAAACACGCGCGTCCTCTGTAGAATGAACGGGACTACATTAATTATGTCAGATGGCGCTGGCTTGCATTAGATACTCAAGCAGACGTTGGTATATGAGTTTTATTTTGGTAAACTAGCCTATTTTGCCCCCCAAGAAGATCTTAATGCGTCTTTTTCTTTGCTTCTCGCATGAGAATTGCTCTTCCTAGCATTTTATAGCTTGAGGCAGATCACAGTAAATACTGCGCAGTAAATACGGCGCTTCTTTTTATCGTTATAGTCATTAACATTATTTGTTCACTTTTCCAGTAATACAACTCTGTTAAGCAGTGGAGCCATCTAGTGGACCAAATGATGTCTTCAAATATGAAATTATGAGTCTGATATTCTGCTTGCCGGTGGATCACGCAATCTTTCCACTCATCGGATATATATATATATATAATATCAGCCATTTAAGAGGCCTTTGTCTGCCTACACTGTGGCAGTCAGATAAAATTCCGTGATTTTCTACATCGTTCGATGCTATATGTAAACAGATAGATCTAACACGAAAACGGTAGCCTGTTGATCATCGATCTGACAGAAAGGGATTCAGAAGTCGTCATGGGCTATCGGTCTGCAAGCCTGTTTTGCGTGATCAGACCGCTCAGAATCGTAACCCTAACGACGAGGGCCCGTCTACAGCTTAGCATAACAGGTTTTAATTTTCTGATCGAAGGGAAACGGTAGCTAACGGCCAGCGATTTTTTGCTCAGCGGACTATCTCAAAAATTTGTAAAATAGCGTTCCTATTTTTTATTGAATTTGCGGATACCTTACATCAATGTCGACACAAAGAACATAACTCAAGATAGGCGTGACGTTGGATCTCAAGCTCGCTTTACGTTTTATAGCTTTCTAATCAAGCTCTACTATGGGTTTCTGTTCTGCTTAATGTCAAGGAAAAGCCTTTCAAACCCGACGCTGAATATGAATCAAATATGAACCTCTTTGCTGTTAATTCGCTTTAAACGCATTGTGATCGTATCTGGCTTAAATCGAGAAGCCCTAGACTCCTCCGTAACATCTACCGTGCAAGTTAACGATAAACAAGTGGCAACCTATCATTTCCAAGAGCTGCTGACTACAAAAGTTTGCCCTTTGACCTTCGTAGCTAATGTGCTACCATTTCATTAGAAGTACTCCTCATTGTAGGCGTATCGCTGCTCCGAGTGAAGGTCCTTGCAAGAGCAGTTCCCTCTTTATCATTTCACAGGGCGGAATCGCTGATTGCCCCTAGCATGGTCTGTCGATAGCTGCTACGAGTTTTTTTTTGTTTTTTCGCGTGCCCAAAACATTAATTTTCTTGTTTTTAGTACTGTAACCGTCTAAATAAAATCGCGCTCGTTTAAGTCGACGTCATCTAAAAGATTCGAGATGATCAGACGAGCGCTAAATATAGTGTACGTCACGCCCAAATAAATGTATCCGCCTGCGAATCTGATCAATGGCCCAGTGGTTTTGTTGTTGAAGCGTTGATGAAACGGACAGCGGCCGTAACGGAGTAATTGACACAAAGGTGGACCTTTTATCTAGTCGTTGATAGAAATGCCAGATCAACCCAGAAACAAGGGCAAGGACGTCAATCGCGTGACATGACACTAAGTCACAAGTTATGCTACCAAAATCAACTAGAAAAATAATAACGCCATGAATAGAAACGCATGCATAACGTTATAAATAACAAAGTTTCCAACATTTATGTACATATAATCATATAGGCAGCTCCTTGAATTTCAACAATTTCTGCTTCCTATGACAGTGCTGACTAGGCCCATCCATCATAAATAGTGGAATGACGTGCACGCACACCAACATGTAACGATTCGACAGTCGTTTAGTATCTCGAATTGAGGAACCGCAGCCTTTCGAACGAGAGCCACTCAAGCTGATATGGGTTCATCGTGCAGTGGGGTACTGCCGGCCCGACTCGGAGTTGAATTTTGCACGGCATACGTTTTTGTCAAACAGTTACCACAATTAATACAGTGAATAAACTATGTGGATCACGGACAAACCGTCGACAGCGGGATGATTCGTTTGTCGCCGTAGTTTCTGCAGTATGAAAATATGTGCCAGGGATTTTATGGAAACTGATGTCCAGCCGTCGTTACCGCTGATAACCAAATTGTCAATGGTCGGGAAGCTTTTGTTACCCAAAATAGTATCCGTATGATCATAAGCGGAAACGAATTTCATCCAAAAACAACAGATCGCATTATGTAAATCTATGTATGACACAAAAACGCTCTAATAACCCAAGCTTACACAAAGTGTCGTTAATCATGTTTATGATGTCTATTGGACAATGCGTTTGAATGCTTCGAGGTCGTACTTCGCTAAAAAAAAGCTAGAAATTGTGAGAAAAATCTATCAGTATCTGTGGTGAAGAAGGACCCTTTGTTTGCCGTTTTACACTTTCTTTGCTAAACAGCGCTTGATATTGCAAGCCAGCGTTGACCGTACCGATTACGGTTGAAGAGTTTTTGATACGTTAAGAGTGCGACGCGTACTCTGCACGAGCAAAATTCGATTGGTTAGTTCGTGATCTAGTGGACGCGAATTTGTCCCAGCTGGCTCTGGTGGAACCGTCCAGCAATTTACGGTGCGCGCATTAAATATAACATTAACTCTTGTGCCCTGTACACGTCGTAGAAAAATGGCATTCCTTCATTAAATGAACAAGTTTTCGAGGCAACTTTCTGATTCGTAGTCGACTGAACCGTTTTTCAGAAGGGTTTTTCAGAGAGCAGTCATGAGCGAGGTTTACCCTTCTGATGTGTTTTTATATGTACTGCTTATGTAAACTGTGTCGACATACCAAACAAATGATCGACTATTCATGGTGAGTGAATTTTCAGATCGTATTCCTCGAATAACTCAACGCGACCTGTCTAACTTAGGTTTGAACCCTGCACAACTTAATGTCCAGCTAAACCGATCGCACAAAGGTTTGACAAAAAAACAGCCTGCGACAAAGGTTTGAGAAACATCACTCTATAGGTCAGTCGAATGCCTTCCATTAGTTGGCTCAATTTATCCTTGAGCAGCGGGTCTAAAAGCAAAAAAAGAAAGCATCGGAAATACTGCAAGAACTACGCGTTTACCTAGGTTGTGACACTGACATCTATTTTGCCAGCTTTATCGGCGTATTCTCAATGTGGACGTGCGCACCAGGCCAACAACATGTTACAATTGCCACCATATTTTTTTGTTTTTCGGAGGTCAAGCGTTTCACTCTCACTGCAATATTTTATGACGCGAGCAGGCGATTTGCCTAGAGTGCCAAATCGGCTGCTTCCGAATTATAGCCATTGTTTGTTTCGGTTTGTATGATATAATAAGGGTCATAACCCATTACGATGGTGTTTTAGACTTGGCACGCACCCACAGTAAACACCGCAGTTGTTCTAAATCGTTCTTTTACGCATTGTATTAAAAAAGTTGATCCAACTAGTTGTAGAAATAAATGCTTATAACCGCAATTGCTCCGGGGCAGCAACCCAGCAACGTACTAGCAGCACTTTGCTTCTATATAGGCCATGCTGCCTAGAGTAGCGGACCACCGGACACACACCGGAGACACCGTTACCTACACATGTGGAATAAATTCCTAAGTTTTTCCCGATGTCCTGGTGCTTTGGGATGAAATTAAGCATCATTTGAGAGATAAGATAAGCGCATCATTATGTGCCTACGGAGACTTACGGCTTCAGATTAGCGCTTTGCCACACGCTCGCTTTCGCCATTTGCGCCATACGCACGTGCTGGACCCCAGTTTGTGTATAAACGTTCTTTGGTAGACTTGCCTTTTTTGTTCGCAAAGTTTGTTGATAGTACGCGCTGTTATATTTCCCTCGAACGTAATCTTCAGCTATCGCTTTCTCAATGTCCGTCCTCTAGCGAGCGAAGAACCCTTGAAACTTTTGTCGTCAAGGGTAAAAAAAAATTCGATTCTCAAACCGGTGCTAATAATTTAAAGAACCAAACAATGTAAAATGAATGGATGACAATGTCTAACCAATGGAAATAGCGAATATTTTCGGTGAATAAATATTTGTGTGTTTTATACTTTATCTCACCGGACAGATAGATAGATACCTGCCCTGAACTCGACTGAGCCTAGCACTAAGTCGGTGGTTCCAATGAGAGATAATGATTACTTTCGTTTTTTACGACTAGCTCTGTTTGCGTTGCCGTTATCATGTGTTGAATCAGGCACAAAGGTCATCAAAATACGCCAGGTATCCTCAGCCACCGTTAGCTGCCCGATACGACCCTTCCGCGTAGCAGAGCCTTAGAATGAATAGGTGTCTGCTTGGCATGACAGATCTGTGCTAGCAGCCTCAGATACAACATTAGGATCGTTACAAGTACGCTTATCGACATAGGGACCTTTATTCACACATATTCCACTTACATTATATATAACTTAGAAACGGCATTTGGCGTTAAATGTACATGTACGGGATCAATAATTTTGATTTGCATGGAAACGTAACGTTAAAAACTTCATCGTTTTGTTGTATTATATTTCACTAGGGAAGTGTTTTCATCTCGGGACAACTCTAACTGACTTTATTTAAATATAAATACAGTGGGTCGTGGCGTTCGTACACAGCCACATGTTTTGCTTTTATACTATAAGGGAAAATGTCACCTAAAGCTACGCGTACTTGAGACCATTATGTTGTACCGAACAATTATCGTTTCGGCTCCTGAAACCAGCTTTTCTATGGGATATCTATACTAATACTTTTATTATAGTGTGTTTAATATTTACATATACGATCTCTTCCAACTAAAACAGAAAAAAAGAAGAAGTTGTTAACTTTTAGTCAACTTCCATTAGACTTGCTCGACACACGAGTTTCCCAACACTGTAGTCGCCTTAGTGTTTTTCTAGGACCAAACGGTGACTAGAATGGCCATATCGTATCGGCCTTACCAATGTGCGGTACTCAGCGTATCTCCTTGCAGCGGCTTGGATCCGTTACAATTCGCGTATCTTTGGGTTTAAGCAGATCTTCTTGTACGTTCGTCTGTATCAAAAGTTCTATGCTTGAAATCGATATTTTTTATAGCAAAGAAAGATCCATTTTGAATGTATGCTCTATGAATATTAGTTAAAACAGAACTATTTAGTGAAAAAACCTCTATTAAATCAGTCTATTTGTTGAGTTATGAAGGCGATCAAGTATATATATATATATATATAGCAAGATTTTGTATTCTATTAAACAAGTCCCTCTTTAATAACTGACGGAATATTTATTTGTGGCATATTGATGGCATAGATATGAACTTGAATCTGTCAGGCAACAAGAGCAACCTGTGCGTGCTTAAACGTGTGCTGTATGGCACAGAGGTTGCCAATCACCGTTGCAGTACTTTTGTAAATATTATTACTAGCACGCTTTAATCAACAGCTTACCCGTACTACTTCGTACGCACTCTCGAAAAATCAACATATTATTATACAGTAAGTTGATAACTTCTAATCAATTGGCTGATGAAATGAGGTAAATCTCTACGATATCTCGTTCGTTTTATTTACTATAAGCTGATTAAGTGCTACCTCAGAATGTTGAGGTGCCGAAAATCAATGCGCAATGACTGAGTTCTTATTCCTTGAACGTGAGACATCTGGTAGAATTCATCGATTACTGATGAAAACACTGGCAAAAAGACCTTTAGCAAGGGAACGGATCGTTATTGGCGCAACTATCTTCAGACCAAGAATTTTCAGTTTGACGTCGGTAGGACGGGTTACTACGCCGCAGGATCGCAAACGTAAAAGTGAGCTGCTGTGGATAAAAGAAGTCTTGGGGCAGAAGAGAATATTAAAAATGAACTTTTTGGCATTTGAAGTGGAATTTCTGGAAGTATATATGATGAAATTGTAACGAAAGCACCGAAGATGACGAAAAAAAAGCAACAGGCTGATTCCTCAAGGACTAAGTTCAGGATAGATGGAAAAATGATTCTGGAGGCATTTTGCGCACGCATTACTAGTGAAGAACGATCGGGGGCCGTGGAAGTGCAAATTACAACCTGACAGAACGACATTACGTAAGAGAAACGGTCAATTTGTCGATTTCGGCTTAAGCTAATGTCTATGCTCGTAGTAATATTCATTCCTAGGGGGATGTTGCCTAAAATGCAATGGCTAATTACATCTGAATTTTTCAAAATCTCATAAATACGTGGCACGGCAATTACAGTGTAGAAACCCACGACCTCATCACCATATTTGTTCACAGTTTAAATTGAGGGGAAAACGGTTAAACAACAATTGTAGCCCCTTATAGCTCCCCTTCCTAAAAAAAGGTTTACGCAATTTCGATTGCGTTCATATCTTAAACAGCTGACACGGTCTCTTTCGCCGTCGACTCTCTCAGACAAGCCATCGAGGACGAGGTTACGCAGGCTAATGTAAATTAAACGTTCGTCGAAAATCGTTGAAAAATGTATCCGTAAACAATAAACCGGCGCGCATCCAACATGTATCAAAAAACCCCGTAAATTATGGTCAGTTGACTCTTCTTAGAGTAAGCCCTTACTTGCCCAGAGAGAAGATCAGCTTATGAATTTCACTAATCTGGTGATCTACTTGGCCATTCGTACCCGTTGTGCTGGTTGTGAGCATTGTCACCGTTGTTTCGTAGCGCTGGCCGGTTGTATAATTCCTTTCTCCTTCATACTGTTTTGATGACGAGCAATTTGCCACGGAGTGAGGCAATAAAAGTACCTTATTTTTGATATTAAGGAAATAACCCTGGCGTCGCGATAATCTCGAAGCTTGTTTGCCGGAATATTTGACTGACCCTTCTGAAGATGATTATAAACGGTGACATATATTGTTTGCAGTCTTGCAACAACCATTTCAAGATTTTTATGCCCTAAGTTCTCATTGTTGCGTCTGACTGTGGTGCAATATAGTTGCCGGTTTAGATTCTTTGCACACAAAGATGTGTAACAGATAGCGAATACTTCCGTTCGAGAAGATACTACCATTCGTCTCGTTTTAGACATTCGAACAAACCTAGCTCACATAATTATGCCTGACTTTGCAATCTCCTGGTAGAAAAGACGAACGAGGTCGTAGAGTACATTGATATATTCCACCTGTCGGATGCGAGAATTTGACCGTATTATATGGTTAATATCAATGTTAAATAGGAGGTGAATGAGTTGTTGTCGCTGGCGGATAGCGTAGGCGATGAAGAGTATCATCGGTGGAGGTCCGGTGACTCGTCCTATTAAATGAGGACTATCCGGTCGCATTAGTCGAGGTGATGGGATCATGTTGTTGAGATTTCTATATTCAAACGTCAGCAATTATGCAAAGGCTGCTGTGAAAGACTGATGCCTGTCTGACCTGATAGGAACCTTTTTCTAGATAGCTAGGATTTTTTTTGAAAACAGGACAGAGATTATTTTCAATAGACAATTAAACGCAATAGGTTGTAATGTCGCTACGGGGTAGCTGATGTAACTGTTGCCAGTAACATTACATAGTACTAGTACGATAGCGTATATCTGTGTACCAGAATAATATACTGATGCAGAGTTTTGCTATATATCTTCGAAGTATACAGTGTATTGAGTTGCGTTATCCGCGTACGTGGAGTCTGTATCGATCTCCAATATGGACATATCATGCGTGTATTTTGGCACGTAGAGGTATAACGAAGTGAGTTTTTTAAGTTAGTAAAGAAATGGGGACACGTTTATTGCCTATTCAACGCCATAATCGCCTTTAGGCCGTGTTAGTGATAAAGATTACCTTAAAAGGTGAGCGCGAGGAACTCCCGGTAGTAATTGTGCTCCGATCAATGCATATACCCTCGTTAGACCCTAAAATAAAAACGTTTTACCTCCTGTTTGTTTATACCGATCCCTACCAGTAATCCCCTCTTTCTTGAAAGGAAATCTAGGAAGCAGGGCAGTAAAGAGTGCTTACTAAAACATCTATTGTGTATTAAATATGAAGCACATCCATTACATTTTCGTAGTTTATTATTTCTCTTGCGTTCGTTCGGTGTTCGGCAGCGACGCCTCGGCGGTATTCGTCGTAGATTCATTCGGTACCCATCCATCCTTACCATTTTTGCTAGCTCTTGCTCTTCAATATGCGCTATTATAAGGCATGACAAAGGTTCTTTGATCCTCATAATCGTATAGCTGTGCTTGTCTCGTCTGGATATTAAATAGTAGTATCGAAGACTTTGGACAACTGAATAATAAATCATCATGTATCAGACATGTTTAGGCACTGGCAGCTACTAAATGGGCTATAATAGAAATACTATTGAAATAACTCTATCTATTAAAAAGCATATTAAGAGGAGATTACCTTTTTTCAGCGTTGTCTGATAGTTGCGGACAACAGAATAGATTTACGCACACGTTGAGATACCCTGCGTCTGTTTATAGCGGCCTACGCACACATCAAGCGATCAAGGTCTTTACGCCAACCGTTTAAACAGTTAAATAAGCCGGGAGGAAGGAGGTGATAACCCCATTAATAAACACATTGGTGAGACTGGAAACTGGTAACTGCGGCTGGAGATGAATAGCGCAGCGGCTGATAATACCCATAATGCTTAGAAATGATACTTTGACAGACTGTGTCATCTGCGACGATTGCCGTCGTAGCTACGCAGAAGAATATACACACGCACATACATATATATACATGTAGTGTGTGTGTGTGTATATATGTATGTGTGTATATCTATATGCAAAGGCCGTTCTCGCAAGGCCCTTCAAAACGACATAAAGAGCGCGTTTGAATCCTTCTCATTTTCAGTAGATGGACTGGGTTAACTGGAAGGCAGCAGGTCATAAAGAGCTGAAAGAGCGACCATGTCAAACATGGCCGAATAAGTCAGACTATTCGCTTCGTGAAGCTGAAAAAGGACGTAGCGTTCAGTTGACGCTTAGTGGTATTATTATATAGTCCAGTAACAACTGGAACTCTAGCGGCAGCACAATCGTTATAGGAAATCATTGTGGGGCAGTGATTATTAGTAAAATCAGTAGATAAACATGACACGCTACAGAGTCGTCAATATTTTCAGGATGCAAGGGCTGGGACAATGGAAGGGATGAGAAGTGATTCTGGTTGTGTACTTTCAGAAGAAGCCGCTGTTAGTATAGACTAAGCACATAGTTAAAAGTTGTGACTTGTTGATCTTGTCCGACGATTAAATTTGACACGTGAGAACACACCGCCTTTTGCCTGCTACACAAAGGCTATGCATGCTGCCGGATAGGACCAGACCACTGTTATGATACAGACATAACCACTCTGTATGTGCTCACATATCTGATTGAAAATTAAATAGTTAACCTCCCAGTTGCCTGGAGCAGAGAATTTTTTTGTCATAAAGCTGACTGTCCCTTGGATCATTTGCTTGTCTGTCCTGGTAGTCAAAATATTGTATTATTATTTTATTGCCAGGTTTATATCTATACCTATTATTATATTATATTTTTTTGCTGGTATATTTTATTGACGGCAATATAGAATGCAATCAGGTAAATTCGATTGACTCAAGTTTATATATGATAAAGCTATCAGCTGTTAAGTTAGAGAGGCAGCCACGATTAGTCACTTTGAAAAAAGAATGACTTCTCTCAAATAATCCATCAAAAAGCACGGTTCTACTTTGTCATCACTATAACGAGACTATACTGGGGCTTTCAATTAACATTTACTAATGAAAAGCCAGAAGAAATAGAAAATGTCGGTCCATGATTTTTGAATGAAAATCACTTCGCGTAATAGTAAAATAAACCCGAACTTAATTTTTGTTCAGATTTGGTGTTTGAGCTCTTGTTTCTAATGCCATAGGATAGAACTGCACGGTGGCAATTGCCTGAATCTCTTCTATAATCAGCAGTTTGACAAACCGGAATTACTGATCTGATCTGGCACCTCATGGGTTTTGCGCCCGACGTTTTCGAGTCGTGTACTTTCCTGGGTTGGACATTCCGTCTTTGCCGCATTTCCGCTATAGAGGCAAACTTTCGATACCAAAATGGCTTTCCGTCTGCCCGCCGACAAGGCACACTAGAAAAATAAAAAAAAGACGTTCTAATTCTGTAGCAGGTCATTTCGTCTGATGGTATTGGTGGCAGATTTTTCTCATCGTGTAAAAAATACCCAATAATTTGTTTCTGAGAAGGCACCCACAATATACGAAAGCGTGTCACTCGCAACCGTGTCGAAATCATTTGTTTTGAAACGACATCCAGTAGCAGCAGCGACTCGAAAAACGACCGGACGTCATTTCGTGGCGCGTTTGCGGTAGGCGTTTTTAACTTTGACTTCGAGGAGGGCAGACTCTCATTGTGCGAATGATGATCAACTCGGTTGGTCTGCTCAGTAAGTTTAAGATCACCTATCGTGAGAGGAACATCTATGACAATGAAAGTTAATTCGTCACGTTTATGGACTAACTACGGCAGAATAACGAGTCCAGTAAAATCTTTGGAGGTGTTAATGGGAACAGAATCGCTACTTGCGAAAAATACCGTCTACTAGATGCAGCCCGTCTTCTATTCTATCTCTATGATACAACAAGTTCAAATATTTAAAATACAAACGAGACTACTACGTTCTACGTATGCTGTTACATCTAGCAAGTAACTCGTCGAGCGGATCTGCCTCAAGCAAACAGAATGGTAACTTCCTTTTCTCGCACCCTACTCCTCGCTCTTACTCTCGTTCTTAGTCATATAACAAAATTAGCAAATTCAAGTTAATTTAGCTTTTAACGTATCCGTTCGCCGCGGATAGGCTTCCTCCAGCGAACTCGTTACCGGTGCTATGTACTTGACAGTTCGTCCTCTTCTAACACCTCTGTCTGCTTCCGCTAATCATGGTGGCTTCCTCAACTATTCTGTCGTTAGCAAGCGAGGAGTGGTTAACAACAAACGAGAAAGGCCACTGACCGATCGCGGGCTGGAGAATTCCCTGACACCAAAACTAGTTGAATCTTAGTTATCGGGGGATAGGTAATAAGCGTCAACTACATGTTGTCTAACTACTACTACATGTTGAATCGTTGTCTAGGCCGCTACATTAGCAACAGACCAGCATCGCCGCTGACAGGCGTCGAAGGGAAATGATTCGGGTTTGGCCTGGTTGCCAGCATTACGCCTATACGCATGAGTAACCGTCACGCTAAACGAAGGAACCCGTTAGTATGAAGTGGCAAATCGGTTGATCTGTCTCTCCTTCAGAAGTAACGCTATAACCAATACAACTTTGTACAAGGTCAAACATTGTACTGTAGTATTTTCAGCAGCTTTTCTGACTTACGAGGTACCGTGATGTTTTATATCTGCAGCAGCGACTATATCTGCCCGATAAGACCAAGTCTGTTATTTATGCTGCGTGTCGTTGGCCTTTTAACGCAGACAGGTTCTAGTAAAACTATGCTATAGTAGTGCAAGAGCTCAAGCAGGTAATACAATTAAAACGTCGCTGGAATGCTATTGGACAACGAATCACCCATACGGTGTCGCTAAAAGTGCCAATACATTGAGCAACATCGAAAAATACGTTCGCCGAAATAACGTGGCAACAAAATCGCTCCTTTAAATCATAGGGAAGACATATGAAATATATATGCCTTAGTCAAAGCGTTAACTCAACTTTTGATACATCTTAAAAGGCATTATCCCTACGCAGAAGTCTCCGTGATAGTGCTGTGGTAACGTGTTTGTTTAGTAAATCTAGCGATACTTAATGAAGTCGTTTAGGCTCGAGAAAAACCATAGATCTACCTCGTTTTGTGCTGGCACAAGCCGGCCGTCTGAAGTAACGCTTAACAGCAGTTGAAGGGCACTATGGATCTTCAGCATTCATCATTGAATAGAAGATACGTACAGCCTTTAAATCTAGCCTAGAAAATCTACGACGTAGACTTGAAGTTCCCCATCGTCCCTGTCTAGTCCAAGCCCATGGGCACACAGGTGAAGAGGATGACGCAAATCGATCTTGACCTTTACGATACGCGAACTTTGATTAATGAAGCCTAAAACGAACTGTCACCATATGTAGGGCAAAGAGCTTTTTTTTTACTATGGGTTACACGCGTCTGTACATGATATCATAGAACAATTTTCGGGTATCGTTTCTCGGACGTCATGCGCTGCCGTACCATCGTGGACCAATCTCTCTAACCGAATACACCATAATTAGAATTCAAAATTTCTTTAACCTCATGCAACATAAATGTACATTTTTTAGCACAAGCAAAGTATTTGTGTTTCTACGACCCTTAGTAGCAGCGGAAAAGCTCGAACCATTTTTTTGGTAGATTTTAAAAGTCTGAGAACAAAATTAGTTGTTTAAAACAGTAGTCGTTAACCAAACTTATTGAGTGTTGCAAAACCATTTTAGAGAATGGCAAACGTCAGTATGGAAGCCACATTCTGTACGCATTATATATACACAAATACCTAACAAAGCGGATTCTCTTTACTACCGTGCCGTTAGTAAATGGTCCGTATCGTAATATTTGATCGGAACGGTCCGCAGACTAGTCATAATCGGAGGTCGACGGGAAACGTTCAGTTTTACATACTCTTCCGTTCATCTAGAACTGATGTAGATCAGTTTAGGTATCAAATGCAACCAGTCGTGACAACGGGACAAGCCAGACTAGCTCGATAGGGTTTGACCCGATCTAGTTATTTCCCTATGAAGATCGCTTTTCTTTGCAGTGGTGAGCCAAAAATCAATCTAAAAGGACTTATGTATACAATGACCACTGCTTACCATTCTTTGAGAAACGTCTAATGAATTAAAGGCAAAGGCGTCCCTTCTAACCTCCTGACCTAGCAATCGGCTGAGTAACGCTGCACAGGCTTTCGAATTGCAAATGGAACAAGCCACAGACAGTAACACCGCTTATTATAAATTATTCCCCGTATTCGTAAATCAGTTTCATTAGCCGAAAAACCCCGTACTATCGTCAATCCATTGCCGAGTTCACATTTGGTTTCCATTATATTTCGGTGAAGTGAATATTTTCCGAGTGCATTTTTTTATAGCGTGTATATCATATGCATTCGTCGCAGTGTCGTTTAGATTATGAAATCACTTCATTTATTTCGTAACATTAACACGCCTATATATCTATGCACATACATGACATTAGCATGAGGCTTAATTATGTTGCAATGGCACATGAGCCTTACCTGCGTACCTATCATGCCTATCGTCCTTAACTTACTTACGTCCTTAGCTTGACCCTCGTGCCTCTTGCGACATGACTCTGTTCCCGTGATGCCGATTACGTTTGCGTTGGGTGTCTGTGTTGAATTGAGCTATGTAAATCGTTCGCTGTTCACAAAGGCGTTGCTCACGGCAAAGAAAGCTAAATTAAGTTACTGCTGCTGATCGAGTGGTGCCATAACTCCGTGACTGTCCGTCTCTCTGGACCAGCACCCGGTGAATTGGAAGGCCAACGCAAACCCGCTATAAGGTTACTACCTCTAGTAACTATTGAAGGCCTAAATCGAGGATGCGAAAGGGCTATTGCACAAGGTAACGCGTAGCGCTAAAGAATAATAGGCATAACTCGCTTGCTTGACCCGTAGGACTAGCGCACGGATAACCGCGTTTATTCCGCATTATAGAATAACCACTATAGAAAACGAAGTCACTGTCTGTAGGGCATCAGTTTGGCAGTCAGTGCTTAACGCACACACCTAGGACAGCCTTTGTCGTTTTCGAAAGAGGAAAATATCTAAATGGTTTCGATGGTCTCTGAACGCGACTGCAAAGTCTTTGCTACCGATGTAGCTACCACGTGGATTGTCCCAGGTAAAGGTCGCATTTACGGGCGATTTAACCAGTTTTAAGTTACATGAGTATTAGCGTAGCATCAAATAAAACAGACAGCCACCGCGCCCAATACGAAAGGATTTTAATAATAATGACCAACACTGATAACCTGATTACTGACCATCTTTAATAACAATCATCTCGAAATTCAAGATATATTTTGTTTGTAGTCATAGGGACCAATCTTAATATTTACTTGCGCATCCTAGGTCAGCTCAGCCACAGAACAAATCGAGTGTTATAGGACATTCGTAGGTGGTGTGGTGAGTTAATCTGAAATGAAAAAAAGTATTTCGTTTCTATCCCATGAAGCATGGCTGCCTACTAGCAACTCCATAACTTCCTCAATTCACTCAAACTGTTTAATATCATCAATCACTAAACCTATATGAAGAATGATCATTGCGTTTTTTTTTGCTGGCCTAATCAGCCGCGTTATTGCACTTCATCTTGAAACACTGCTCATCCTTTTTCGAAGCCAACTGCCCTTACTCCATTGTCTAATCTGACATGTTGACCTGATTTGTTTGTTAGACAAACATGCGACTGGCGCTAAAAGAACACGCAGCTACCCGTCTATGAAGCGTATTCTGTACAGGGTCCAATATAGACTTGTTTTTTACCAACGCTTCTGGCACCTTTTTGAACCTTGTATGGTCAGATGCATCTATCTACGTGATATGACTGAACAGTGTAAAAAAGTGGGCAAGAATAAAGGCGAAAGTGGGCATTGCAAAGAGTTTCATTGACTCTCGTATATTGCATTTTCGGGTTTGCTATACTAAGCAACAGGAACAACAACTGGGTTCGCACGTACGCATTTAGATAATTTGTGATACCTATTTTCTAGACAGACGTGAAAGTACCCTCTTATTCTATGCAAAACGCTTCAGCTTTCCTGCAGATCTTTGGCTGCTGCTATAAAAAAGCGGATGCAAGTCATTTTGCCACGTTGCCTTGGCAAGCACAATAGTGAACTGCTTCTCATAACTATCCGAACCCCCGGACCCAACGATGCAAGATCTCGTGTGAAGTCGAGGATCGAAAGATCTTGTATCGAAAACTGAACGACATTCATTACGTATGTGTGTGTTGTTTGTCGAATATCGCGATTCTGCCACTTCTGGATGCATATTACAGTCATTGTCTGAATACGTCGATGATATATACGTGGCAGTAATTAGAGAAAGCTTCGGGTCGATAGGATAGTATGTGCTGTAGTGAAGCCTAGGGGCTACATGACGTTGTTGGCAATTTAGCCTCGTTTACCGATTTTTTTTTCAGATGGACTCAATGAAGGATCCCGTTGTCGAAACTGCCTTTGGAAAACATCGTTCGAGGACCAAAATTCGCTGGGGTAAATGACTAACGAGAAGGCAGTAACGTATTATTCGTTGACGATACGTTCCAAGTAAGCCTCGTACTTTGAAGATGTGCGTTTTCCGATAGAAGCCTTAGCTTGCTAATAAAGACAAATGTTATCATAAGATCTAGAGCAGAAATAAATAGGAACCAGATCTCTTTGGTTGGCCTGAACGTTCTGAAGAAAATTTTCAAATTTGCACAGCCACGCTATGTCGCTAAGTTAGTAGTTGAATATTAATCTACAGCACCCTTCTACTTTATAAATGACTGACTAATATTAATCAGCAGAGCAAAATAATAGTTTAAAGTAAACACTCGACAAAGAAACAGTGTACAGGTTGGGAGTTAAAATGCGATATTACCCGAGCCAATTCTGCTCAGCCTGTACATGCGCGAGGCTCTTTGGTAGCATATCAATAGGCAGATTCGAAGTACAACATCGATTATTACACCTGTACACGCGAACGTAACGTTTAGATAAGGTCAATACGTCTATCGTTAACAGACAGCATACTAGTACGCTACAATGCGTGGGCTAGCTATTAAATTACTCGATGAAAAATGGCTAAAATGGTGCCAAAGCTTACAACTGTGTGTTGAGGCATAACATTTTTAGTAAGTATCTAGGCAGAGAATGCCAAGAAGGCTTCTAGACCTCTTACCTGTATCTATAAACGACAGTTAATGGATTTGGATTGGGTTGTGAAGTTCGTCGTGCGAGTCTGCCACGGTAGCAAAATAAAGACAGTGGAATGGGGGGTGGCAAGGCTAGGTACGATGAGCGATTTTCGACCTGCTTAGGGATTAAGTAGATGTAGTCGTATTATCATCATTATGACTACTGTTATTCTTAATTATACTATCCTCATTGCTTTTCTTTCAATGGTTTTCAGGAAATACGACTGATCATGGCTTAGACAGTGCGAGGTAGTGTTCTAACGATTGAAGCTATTGCTTCAATTAATGATTACCAGGTGCTGCACTCATATCCACGTCTACGTCAAGACGATATTAACTTCTTCGAAAGCATCTCCTCGCGTATCGTGTACGACACGATGAAGATGTCAGAGCACCATACTACAATCATGGTGACGACTGGGCTGCTTATGTACTTCCTATGGATGGATGTGGCGCTCTATTACAGGATACAGAGCTTACCTCCACCGACACCCGCATCCCCGATTACGGACACATCAACGGTTCAAACTTCGAAGGGAGCACCGCCAAAATTATTCTCGCCTTTCATAGGTCAATCAGATAACTTTATCGAGGATTTCTTTCCGAAGCTAGTTATCTATCGGAAATTTTGACGGTAACAAGCACCTTTTCAAGGGCAGAGTATCATCAATGTTGCTTCATTTCAGATTGTTTTAGGTTAGCACCACAATGAAGATTTTCTAAATGGAAAAAGGAATAGCAACGCAAGTTAATGATGCAGTAACACGGGTTAGGTCGGGCGATATACTGACATTTTCTGGCAGTCTTCACTTATCTATAATATACGTTGTACACACCCAAAGTACCACCGCAAGGAGCATTTTGATCAAGAATCATTATCAGCATTTACATAACAGAACATCGCATTGAACCCACTATGAATCTAAGGAGCGTGTAGAGTACCCAACGGGAAATCGAAGAGCGATTTTGTTTAGTTCCATAGTTCAGTTATTATTTATTTCGTCTATATTTACATGTATTGTAGGTCTGTCTGTGAAGATGATGATGTTGGATCAGGTGAACAACTACATTCATACTCCGTTGGCGCAAATCTTCAACCGAATGACAGACTTCGCGAAGGTATTCCACTTCATAACACCGAACATGATCTCGTTTATGGGCTTCCTCTCGGCCTGCGTTGCTGCCAAACTTATTATGGTTAGTTGACAACTGAACATAGAATCCAGAGAATAAATTTCCCGAAACGTTTTTTTTTTTTTTTTTATCGAGTACATTGAGACGCTACGCTAATACTAAGAGAAAAAACGAATCAACTTCCCATAGAGGAAGTCCTAATCTTGACAGTATCAAAATCATGACCAAATATATAAGGTTGTCCGTACCGACAGTGACGGCGTGCGATACATTGTAACGCTCATGCTATGCAAATGCAGTTGAATCGTTGAGTCGTTAAATCTAGATAGAATTTTACGTGTTTAATCGGGCGATGCGAAACTCTATCAGTGAAATTATGAACGTGATAATCGTTTCGCGACACAAATTGCCCAACAGGGATTGCCTCTGATAATCGATATAATGTGTCTACTGCTACATTGGTGATAACGGTAATCGTTTAACGTTCCATATTAACTACATGATACGATTTGTAGTTTGGCTTGCTGGAGAAGAGCAAGGATGTATCTCAGTAAGATAATGTTTGGGAGCACTACAAAAGCCGGCCAAATCTGATAATCGGGCCGGGACTAGTTGTAAGTAAAATACAAAAGTGAAACTTTTAGAGTTGATCTGCTCGTTTTAAGGTAAACCCGTTTTTCACGAAACAAAATAATGGCGAAGCTTTCCCAATACGCAGGAAAGTATTCAGTTCAGTTTATAAGGAAGCTATACGCGTGTGCGCTTTTCCACGAGGGAATACGCAAACAATTATGAGATGCTGGGAAAACAACAAGTCTGGCCACGAAGCCGCAGGCAGTGCCGAGTCGGCTTAGCAATCAATCGCGATGTATCTGTGATTGGATCTGTCTGAAGAAAGCAATATTTAAGTTATGCCGTAACTGTAGACGAAGTATCATTAGTTCGATTGCATCTACGCGATATCGCAGTCTGTTAGTAGTCCGTTCCAAAAGTACACTTTAGCATGCACTGCAAAATAGTCACCACACTGACCTTCAACTTAACTGTTAGCGTCGGCTCAATTACCGATGAGTGCAACTACATATTGCCTCAGACTAATCTTGACAGGCTAACAAGTGCTCGAGTATTTGCCCCCTCTACTCGCAGCTGAGAAAGATTGAGTTTCCGATAAACGGCATTCAACTAATAAATAGGGGTGGGACGAGGGAGGCGTCAGTTATTTTTATAGTATCATGTAGATAGTATGGTAGCATATTGATAGTCGAGTCATCTTCGTATGGTCTGCTATTCGTATCGAACGCGATTGTGTCCTGTGGGGCTACCAACACCGAGGAGTGAATGCCCCTTGAGTAGAACTCCACACTTAGACCGCACGAACGATCATTTGGTGGAATAGCCCGTCAACAAATTTCCCAATTGGCTTGGAGCTAAAAAAAAAAAGACCAAAGCTACAGAAGCGTGGATAATCTTTCGCTTCGTGTGCGTGTCTAGTTTTGTAACCAAGTGTTTCATATCTGTACATTATAAGTAGCGAACTTGACGGTCTCTTTAAAGCCCTTTATTTCATGATTTTCCCGCTCATATCTACCGCTTTTGTACAGTGTGATTCTCTGAGCATGCATCGATTGGCCATATTCATGTTCTGTCTTCGGACGTGGTTCGACGCTCTGGACGGCCTCGTAGCTAGAGAAAGACAGCATATTGCAGCATTCGTGTCGCTGCGTGATACCTCTGGCTATATAGTTGACGGTGTCGCTGATGCCTGCGGCTTCAGCGTGTTCCTCATTGGTAAGTCGCCGAACACCCTAGTATGCTGTAACCTTTTTAACGCGAAAAAAAATTAGTGTGGTCCAATTAAACGGTGTTCTATATACGTTTGTCACAGTAGAGCATAGCTCAGAGGGTTGATTCGTGTTGTGACGCATTTTCTTAAGTTTTTAACAAAATTATATATATATATATATATATATATATACCATTAAATTCAAGTACCTCATTGTAGTAGAAGTTTTATTTGATTGCCACTGACCTTAACATATCTTTGTTACGTATATCTTCTTGTAAAATATTTGAATAGGTTGTTTTTTCTACTTGAAACGGAAGCTGCCATCGACCAAAATCTACTTGCCAATGAGCCGTGGCGATCACGATAAGAGTCGACCAGCCAATTATATGCCGTTCTCCACGCGACGTATCGCGATTGTCGTAGGCTGTTTCGGTCTGCAATTGGCTGTTAGTTGCATCTTTTGGGATCATTACATTAGCGAGTATCACAATATACTTGAGGTGAGAGATTCAGAGTAAAACAAACGAAAATGTAGAGACAAGCTGTCATTTTAGTTTTAAGTACAACCGTAGAAAAATTGAACGTTTTCTTCTAAGACGAACACTTCTCTAAGTTCTCTAATAACAGATAACAATATGATTGGAACCGAAGGGTGATCGTCATAAAAGGCAAGGTGTCGGAATGTGTGAAGTAACGGGTAGGGTTCGAGTTAGCGGAGACTATTCACTGAGACAAGAACGATAAGACCGTGCAAGGTTTTTCGCTAGTTTTTAGGAAACGGCCTAATTTAGTAAGCAACCTTCCTAAGACTATTACAGTCTTCTTGTTTCAAGTAATCACTATCATGATCGCCGTTTATGTAGCGCAAACTGATCTGAGGACAATTCCAGCACATAGACGCACTCGACACTAATGTCCTTCCAAGTTTTTCTGGTATAACGTGACTAGGGTTTGTTTACTATATGAGATTCAATCTCGTTTTTTTGACGCGTTCCTAGGTACCATCGTCAAGTATTAATCCGCACGAACAGCAGGAAGTTCTGCGTTCGTCCCTCATGTGGATTGTCATGTGGTTTTGGCGAGTGTCGAACGCCCACTCCCTAATGCATATTTTTCTCTGGTTCATCTCCACGGACCGGATGTGGGACTTCGTACTCATGATACAATGGATTGGTATGGCGTGGCTCGCAGTGTTGATAGGTTTCACTGAGTTACACTTACGAAGTGTAAGTCGCTTCCGATTCTAAGTAAGCGATTACAATAAAAACATTTATTAACTCCTTGTTATATTCGAAGCGGAAAACGCTCCGAATATAACCAGGACTCAAATTAACTAAATAAGCCTTATCTACCTGTTTTAATTATCTCAGT
Source organism: Varroa destructor (assembly GCF_002443255.2). Lineage (NCBI taxonomy): Eukaryota > Metazoa > Arthropoda > Arachnida > Mesostigmata > Varroidae > Varroa > Varroa destructor. Next base: position 45,540,086 of record NW_019211457.1, on the reverse strand, counting down.
CAATTTTATCTAGTTGTCTGGTACCAGCGTGTTAAATTATAACTGACGATTTACTCGTTTTTTTTTCCATCCTGTTACAGGTTATAAGTTACCTTCACTAGGAGTATGCCAATGTGGTTAGGTGTCCCAGAGAACGCCGGTCTGACGTTGACGGATATTGACCACAGATATAGCAATTGGTTATCAATAACTGGCCGTCTTGAGTGCGTTTTTTATCCGTGCATGCACATCATAGCTACGCGTTGTACTGTCAGGTGCCGCTTAGCTTACGGAAGCCCATCCCACTTTACGCATTAAAGCCGCATTTCGTCCAGCTTGCGCAAGAATGTGCATACGCAAAACGTTAAGAAGATTCAAAACCATCTACTGACTGGTTCGTGCCAGGTAATAAATAAACCTCTTGTAGAGGAAACAATTATAGATGGAAGCAAATACAAATACCAATGTAAAAATACAAATCTCGAGCGAAGTAAACGAAGTGCCATTTAAACCTCATTGTATTATTGACCTACTACTTTCGCTCCCCAACGAAATGCCAATTCTTACAGATAACACAACAACTACCCGTAGCGATCGTCGCGTAAATCAGGAAATGATTTAAGTAAATTCGGAGAATTTCCCAACAGCCTGCCACCTAAGGCAAATTTACCTCGTTTTTATAGAAAGAGCCAACAGCTGTGGAGGTTCATATTCAACCTTATCTCGTTCAGGTTTGGCGACAATAATGATAGCGTATGACGGTTTGTCAAATGATGTATGCTCCCATCCCGGAGTATCTGAGTAAATTCTGTGCTGAGCTGTGATCAAACTGTGCCTACAGACCTGCCGAGTTTTAAATGGGCCAGGGTTGTACCACGATATGTCTTCAAGGGCCAACAAATATATTTTAATGAGTGACAAATAAGACAGACAAAGGATTTCGGTCACAAATAAAATTTTGTGAAAGCAGTTTGCCAGTGGTTGGCCGGTTGAAAGCTTAGACAAGGAAACGGGATGCAATTGGTGTGTCAATGAACTTGCTCTTACTCTGACAACAATTTGATCAACATGTAGAATTTCTATTGTCAAGTGCTGATCAACTACAATGAAAGATGGGAATGTTGTTATTACGGAGACCTACTATAAGATTATTATGGGAGCTATTCGCGGCTACCATATGTCATACTGCACAAAGCAACGCTAATCTTAAAAAAGCGCATTAAAATTTATATCTATATTTTTTGTTCTCGACTAAAATTACTTCTCGGGACATTATGTACAATGACAAGGATTAATGCAATAACAGCCGAAAAAACTTGTTGAGAGTCAGTGCCAACATGGTAATTTGTTGTAAATGCACAATAATTAGACCGTTTATAGACTTAATATATATGGAGACTAATATATTCGGATACGAAAAGTTTCATCTAATTTTTTAAAGTTCGAAAGGACTAGTCCTTTACTGCAAACTAACGATCAAGAAAAAAAGACACGCGACTTATTTTTATTTTTCTTCAAAAATACTACTGATCACCTAATACTTATGAAGTATTACCAGTATATTTTCGAAATATGATTTGCGCTTTTTGTTTGTTTTTCAACCGACTAGTGTTAATCTTACCGTCGGTTTAAGTTTCCGGCAAATCCTTTGTGGAAGCAAAAGGCTAAAACAGCACGCTAAACATATATCGTCATATATGTAGGCAAAGAAAGTAACACAAGATTCATGAAATCGACTAATTTGTTGCCAAGTCTTATTTGCTTAATATCATTAGACACCTTTGATGCCAAACTATACGTGGGATTTCCAAACCATTTGAGGTAACAAAAGTATACAATACAGTACATTTTTTACGTATGTAAAATGCACTATATAGTACATATATTATTGTCTAATTACATTTATGCTAAATAGTTTCTTGAAGTAAAACAGCAAAAAAAAATAATGTTATGTTTGTTTTGTCTCGTACGTCTCGATGATTACCTCTTGCATGAAATAAATTTACAGTTTTTATAATATTTTAGATATATAAATAGATAAATAATTTAGAACAGGCCAGATCCAAATAGTGTTTACATAACTTTCTCATCACTGACTGGGCGCGCTTTGCAGCGGTTCACTTTCTAGGAGCAATCGACGATTATTTATGTAAAGCAGTGGCAACTAAATACTGAGATTGTATACATCTATTTTTTGTGACCTTATACTGTCACAATGTATTTTTATAGCTATCTACGCGTGAATAACTCTGTGTAAATTTGTAAATGCAATCGTAGTTGTCTAACTTAGTTAGCATATTCATTTCAATCTAGGCTGATACAGCCCATCGCGGTTTCAAATATTTAGACACCACTGAACCACGGAAGTTTGGGCATTGAAGTTTTTAATGCAGTGTCAAATAAAGGCTACCATTATATTCTACGAAAAATGACTATCGGTCCTCTATATCTAGTACTTATGACAAAACAGAAAACAAGGCTACGAAAGACCCGTCCGTTACGCGACGCCGTAGGAGTAAGCTATGAAATCGTGTTAGCGTTAAATTTTGTTGAGCAAATGTTGTAAAAAATCAATGACGATACTTCACTAGTTTTTTTTCCCAAGATGTTCTTTTTGACTGGAACAATGTATCTAAGATGTTCTTTTTGAGTGGAAAAAATGTATTCTTTTTGACTAGAAAATATATATAACTAAAATGTTCTGACTGAACATTACCGACCCGACGTGTTGCCCAATGCGTAGAGCCGCACAATAACAATAGTCACTAACATTTAAAACCATTTAAGCTATCGATCCGGACAGGTGATCGACTGATGTCATCCTATTATTATTCAGAGCTTTATCGATTCTCACGGCACCCGGCACGAGTGCCGTAGAAAACACTGTTGCAGTGACAGTGTATACTCCTACTGCGACAGGACAGGTAGCACTGGACTGACATAATGGTTTCATATATATATATATATATACAGGAAATCATTATGAAACATGTGTATATATATGTACCTGTTTCTACAAAATGCACGAACAATGCCAAATGACTATACGCTGATTTCAGAAAGTAAAATGAAAAGAAAAATATTACAAATACGATATGCATCTATTATTATTGTCAAATACATGCAAGCCTTATATGTACGGAAAGGGTCGATAAACTACGGCACAACAGATATGACCGCGTTACGTGACTTCCCCGTAACGAGACCCGGTCATGTCGGATTTTGGGAAATCTTTTCAATAAGCACTAGGCTTTTTTTAAAACTTCTACAATTAACACTAACTGGTCCTTTAGATATTGCGTTTTCCTGTGGAACCAATACAGCTGAGGGGTGGTTGAATTTTTATATGGCGTCACCGGTCTATGCATTCACTGCTACCAGTGCAGCCTGCCTCGGGTTGCGTCTGCACATTCGTATTGTTGCTCATGCCGGTATTATTGTTATTAAGATTGGTGCTGTTGAGTTCCTGCTCAATGAGAGAGATGTTCTTTTCGAAGATGCGAAGGTAGCTGTCCATAGCGAGGACGTCGTCATCCCGAGAACGATGCTGAGCTTCAGACGATCGGTCAGACTTTACCGCCTGGGTATGAACAAATATATATAGGAACCTGGTGTTATTTTCAATCTTGAATCAATTAATAATTTAATCACGCTATCTATCCTGTCTTGACCAAGTCTAAAAGGAGGATCCTTGTTGGTCGGAGTAAACGTCTAGGTTTCACCAGCATTTTCCAACTCATACGTTTGTCCACTAGACTTGAAATTTTTCCATGCGTAATGCGTCCGCAGGTTACCAGACGGGCTTAGCTTGTACTATGAGAAAGGCCACCTCCGGCCGAATGGCGGCGGCCATTGTGTCAGTACTGGTTTGAGTTGTACCCAGCATGAAATCAGAAGCTATTGACGAATGCCATTGTAAACGCGTCATTGATGGCGTGCAAATGAAATAGCTCACAGGACTCGTGCATGCATTGCTCTTTTTCAATGCCTATCCCCTTGAAGGTGTGCATGTAACACTGACGGGGATAAAATGCAAATGAAAATCTTCACCACTCTTCATTTTGAAAAATCGGTTTGGTGTGATCTCCGCTCTCAAGTACTCGTCGATGAAAATTATCACATATCATGGTTAAGAATCAGATGAGATTTTTGAGAGAGAGAGAGACTTTTTTGACTACGGGTAAACGTAATTCTAATTCTGGTGTTACTTAGATGACATTTACGCCATTTGCTGCATTTTACGGGAATGTACAAAGTCGCGCATAAAATTCTGAAGACTCCATCAACATGTCAGTTAAGTTGCGATTTATTAGACTTTTCTTAAAAATTACCATATCTTGCATTACAATACGATGATACTGATTGTCCTCTAGGGTACGCTGTGTCCACCTATACTGCTATGTGCACGGTGTCACAAAGGAAACTGGATACGTATGTGCATTACACGAAAAAAAAGGAGTCACACACGAAAGGAACCGACATCGCTACTAGTTTAAAGTTCGAATGTGTAGCCGTTGGCAAGCAGAACGATTCCTTGTGAATTTACAAGCGGTAGCATGCGGATAGTGATTTGTTAAGTAGCGTGTTGATATGCGACAAAAATTGATGAGCTCACGGGCTTAATAACCAGAGAGAAGTTAGACTGATAGCATTAGTGCACTGACAATGTACCGAAGCAATATATTTCAAGAACCTATCGGTATCTACACAGCGTGCACTACGCAAAACGTGTAATTATAAAATAATTGAATATTTCTTAATTGTAAAATTGCAATAGACAGAAATGTAGAAGTAGCTATTTTGACCCACCGAGCTTCTCCAAAATTCTCTTAAAGACAGAATGCCCAAATAATTTATGACTATCCAAATAATATTAGTTTTCAAACTAAACAAAAAAAAACGTATAATTGCTCTTTGACCCTAAACTACCCATCTTAAAGCGTTTTATAACCTTATAATATATATATTTAAATCCATAGGTTTGCCTAAATGAATAGCTACACATTAAAACCAGCACTACTCGACTAAAAGGGTCATTTTCTAGTTCTTACTTCTCGCAAACGCCTCAGAATATTGTCGTAATCTTTATGGTTATTGCTGCTATTTTCGTCTTGGCTACGTTTACTCAGCTGCTCGGCATCACCACTGCCGGTCGTCTGAAGTAGGGCTTTAACTTGACGAAGCATCTCGATTAGCCTGAGATCTTCTTCCCGATGGCTGACAGCGACTATACTAGGTTGCAGTGTACGCCCATCTGGATGGGTGGTTCCACTCTGGCTGTGATGGTTCGTTAGTCCGAGATTAGTCGTTAAGGCACCAAACGTGTGCGGCGACGATGTCGTGCAAACCTTTGGGCTACTGCCAATAGCGCCCAAGTGTTCTTGAGAAAATCGAGCCGACGAACCAATTCGCTCCATTAGTTCAGAGATGGTCTTTTTGTCCTTATGATGTCTCCTGGAATACATTTGCATATCTTAGTACTCATCGTATCCATTATAAGTAAATGAAAAGCCCCGACGGCAGGTTAACTAGTCTTAAGACCCCAGAGATCTTAGTAGTACTTTTCAGAGGAGCGCCACTAACTTTTAGACAGAAACTCGTCATGTTTCTATTGTGCACGATTTATGTAGAAATGAGAGAGGATTTTGTTTTAAGAGGTATTTTCTTGGGCTCAACATGGAATCAAAATATAATCTTTCCAGCGGAACATAATATTGAATTATAGAGACTACCCTAGGGCGGGCTTGCAGAGCGCGGCTGCAGTTGTCTATTTACAACGTGTACTGAAAGGCCAGGTAACTTTTGCTCGAAACTTTCAGTATGTTTGCTTTACCTTTTAAGCTTTTCATTTTCTTCAGCTACCAGACGCATTTCGTTTCGCAGTCTTTCGTGATCTCGAAGTAGCTGAGATTTTTCGCCGTCCACTACGTTGACATATTTGTGACAGGAGAGTGCTTCTTTAAGTGCCATAATAGCCTCGACGAACATTGTCTTGGATGGGTAGTAGTGTGGCTGAAAAAAAATTTAGCAATTGTTTTAAATACTTAGTTTTTGCCGATCCATACAAGATAAGGGTATGTATGCAAATACCGTGGCATCCTAACTTAATCGTCGAAATGTTTAAAAAGCTTGAAGGCGCCCCCCAATTCCGTAAGTTCGCTAATGAGACAGCATATTTATGACTATCCGTCTTCGTCTAAAGGGCGAGACGGCATTAGAAAGTCTTTACGGTAACAATTCAATATTGAGGACTAGTACAGCATCGAGGAAGCCCCTTTTTCACAAAAGCAGTGTTCACCGTTTTCGCATTCGGTGAACATAACACGAATTTCGTGATCCCTATCGCTGGCCGATATCTCGTTGTCACAAAGATTACTTTATCCATTTGTAATCCTGAACATAATGTTTACCGAAGAGAAAATCCTATTAATAACATACAGTGTCATGATTGTTAAGCTTAGTGGAAATTTAGTCATGTTTTCATGCATAATATTAGTGACCGCGTCCAATTAAGCCTTATCTAGTATTCCTCGATCGCTCATCTATTCATACAGGAATACCTTCCCTCTGAACGGTGTTCGGGTCGGTCCAAAGCATTTTGTTTCTGTGGATACATGTTACGTAATAAACGTATGAGGAACATCCAAACAGATGTCATTTTGTGAGTAAGCCAAATCACAATCTATATTCACAAAGCAATAACCATGTGCTGACGCAACAAAATTAAGATGCCATAGCGAAGCTCTTTAGCACCCTTTTAAGATATTAGGCGCAAAGCAGACTCGGTATGTATGCTCGATATAGCTTAGTAAAGATTACCAATTTGCCTTTTATTTCTTCCATTCGCCAAGGAAGTCTTCACCTCATAAGATTCCGCAACAGATATGGCTACGCAGCATAATTTTATATAGTATACTCTGATGTCACCTAAATCAACATTTGTATTATTTGAAACTTTATACGTTATAGATGTGAAAAAAATGTTATTTCTTCTTAACAATATGATAAAACAGCAATGTCAAGTTAGTGCCAAAATAGTTTCGGTCCATCTACCAGAATAAACTTACACCAGCATCTAATGTAAAGCGCGATACAAAATATAGATGTTCCATCTAGTTAACCTCTTTTTTGACTTAATTTATCAAAGGAAGCGAGGTGTGAGACCTTGGCTTTTGTTACAACTAAGCTAGGTAAATATGACGCTCAAAATGCTTAACAATAGACTTCATGAGAACTGCTTTTAAATGGGTTTAACTTTACGTAAAAAAGGCTCACGGAAGTTTAATGGTTTATGTATAGAAAATATTCTGAAAATAGTATAACCGCTTCAATAACACAATATATAAGACACCGTTATACACTAATCATAATTATGTACCTATGTTTTCTAGATTTGGGGCAAATGTTTTTTCACTTCCAATATCTTATAAGTGACAAGATATTGAATATCAGATTCTACGGTAGCTGACTGCCATTGAGCCCAACGTCCCAAACTTCGCCCATTTATTGGGGTCGTACTCCCATTTTGGCGGCTGAAATCGAACATTTTATATAGCTCTTTTTTTTTTATATATATATAGGCATGGGCAAAACCATATCTCGCGGAATACGTTTTTAAGAAGTTGAACTACCGCGACAAAAACGAATGTGAAAATACAAGTAGTAAATTCTAATTTAGTTTAACTCACCATAGTTTTTACACTCTCATTAAGTCCCTCAATGTAGGTCTTGAGAAGCGTGCATTTAAGTTCGGCGTTTTCCACGTTTTTTGATCCACTTAAGCGTTCGAGTTGGGATACAAGTGAGCGCAGCTGTGAGAGATCGTCCTTAGCTGTATCCAGAACCTCTTGAACGGATTTTAATTTGGCGGCCATGTTATCAACCTCGCATGTTATGAGTTGTAGACGATCCTGCGCTTGGACCATATTGCTTTGATCCAACGAACATCGCGAAGAAGACATCGAACCTTCAACAAGCAAATGCCGGTATCGGATATAAGCAAAGCAAATTAGGTTCATTCTTCGTGCATAAAGCGTCAAACGACCGGTGCACATCTTCTAAATAAATTCTACATTTCAAGGGAATTCGAACGGCTTGACAGTAGATGCGCCAGTTGGTTATACAAAAGAGCGTTTCTGTGTCTACGAAGGATCCAATCATTCATATCCCGCTGGCAGTTTGTTCTGTTCGCCAAGGAGAATCAACATAACTTTTTCCTTCGACTCAACGGAGACACATGTTTTAGCCAGTTAGCATATATTACATTACACGTACTACCCAATTAGGTAAATACCATTGTACACGTCTAGGTATGTGGCGAAGAGAGCCCGCGTCGGCCCTCGTTGGCTCAGCTTTCACCTTCCTTACTTTCAACACCTTTGAATTGTAATATCAATTAACATAACAGCAGAATTCCCACAATCACAACTGGCCGACTGACTCTTAATCTGAAGACGCGGAAAGGACCGAAGGGAGCGATGCATAACGAGCCGCACGTGACAATAAAAAGTACACAGCTTTAACGGACTGACCCAGCAGAAGGATGGCGTCCATTGTGGACTCATCTTGAAAACGCAGCGACTCTAGAATGGTGAGGAGTGGGCAAGAATTGGAAGGCGACATATAGACGGCAAATACTACGCAAAAGACAGGAAAGCTCGTGAGACGTCTCGATCTCAAGATCTTACCTCAAGCAGATTCCTTCTGTTGAGTAGATTTTTATATGCTGGTACATAAAATGACCATAAAGAGATCAGGTGAACATTCCATGCGAAGGGCTCACTATGAGCCAATATACTAAGCGGATAAAACCGCATTTTCTCGAACTCCACCTGTAACATAGAGTTAGCTACCCATCCGAATGCCAAAAACACTATTCATTTAAGCAAAGCCCACCTGGTTGCACGAGAACATTCGGAGTGACACGCCTACTCGAGGCACTTAAATAGTCACTTGTTGACCCTAAGAGCCGATCGCCTCCACGGTCGATCGTCTTTCGACGTTCCTCTTCGACAACACCCGCCGCCGAACTTTTCTTCGCCATTTTAGTGCTTGCCTACGACGAACCCACATAGTTACAAATGCAGCAATTAGTCAGCAAAAAGAAATTGTCTTGCATTAAACGTTTGTTCCAGTGGGACAGCCTTGCGCCGGAGCGATCTTGAAACTTAATGGTTTAAGTTTTTAAAGTAGTTCGACTGTTTTCCATGTCACTCTATTCGTTGTTACAACGTTTGAACATATTTATATAAAATTCTACAGTATAGACGTTATTACAAGCTAAACCACATATATGGCTTCCTCTAATAAATCATTATCTATGCACTATGCAACGTTTTTTATTATTAATACGCAAGTCTAGGTTACAACTGATATTAATTTTATAGCAACCTAGGTGCTGTTAGGATAGTTGGAGCAGCAAAAAAGAAGTGTGTCGCGCCTGTCCATTTGCGTTTTGCTTAGGTCGCGGACCGTAACGACAGATGTAGTTCTCAATTCTCGTCACTGTACATTCGCTACATGCACATAAGACAGGTAAATGATATCTTGAATTACGACACAAGCAATGGTGAGTTTATCAAAATGTTCAACACATACCATACACCTAAGATATGACGATTTGTCGGATAGCTTACATGATGGGAATTCTTTGATCCCGCAGGGATAAACGGCTGCGACGACAGTCCACTGAAAGAAATGCATCGAATAATATGGTAAGAGAAAACAGGTTGTTTCTATCCAAAGACAAAGGAAGTTATAATTCTTGTGGATGATTTGACTGCGGTTCGTTAATGTAGCGGAGAATATATGTAAGTAAAGCTGTTACGTGATCATGTTATCCATCATCGTACGAATTATAAGCGAAGCGCGATGACGGAGATGTTATTCTGGTAAGGGTGTCAAAAGTAAAATCTTTAAAGAATCGCATTCAAGCACGGATGCTTTCTGTAGTATGTGTGCATTGCAATAAGAAATGACCCGTCTTTTGGGATGCATCAGCTAAAACTGTGTCCTGGTTGGTTTTCGTCAAACAGCAAAGGGCCTCCCCTAGCCTGAAAACACTTTCTTAAATAATTATAGAAGAAAATTGAATGAATTGCTATATTATTATTATCTCACATAATTGCATCCGCTTCGTGATAAACTTTACTTAAATACGCCAATACAGGCTTATTCTCAGTTCAAACAGGTTAATTCTCAGTTCTACAGAGGTACATACTTGTATTTAGTTAGGTATTTATCTTTAAAAATTATCAGTTGAAATCCATGAATGCCATTTACAACGGAAGTGTCTTCTTTCTTTTCCTAATTATAACAAGCCCACTCAATCGATAAGGGTCAACAAATCTGGCGACGAAGATTGGTTTTCAGCATATGTATGTCATACTTACGTCATGGAAACAGATCACTATATTAAAATAGAGATACTTATTGAACGCCTAACACAATTAGCACTATACAATTAACCGATTCTAGTAGACCTGGCAATTTAAAACAATAATAATAATAAAAGTAGTTTAGTAGTGCATTACACAGATGCCAGAATCTGCAGGACTCAATTTATGCCCGCAAAATCGAATATGAACTCTACGCTTCTTGTTTCCAACGTCAAGCGCGGGATTTAGCAATCGATTGGCATGCAAACACAAACAAGCCCGATGGAGAGGGTGAAATTCGGCGCCAAATTTTAAACCCAACCAAGTATGTGGTTTTGTCTCCACAAAATGTTAAGGAAAAATTTATCAGACCGAAATTGCTGCGAATTGATTCTAATTTCTCTCACTTATAGAAAACAAAGATCAAGATGATTGCAGTTGGGCTCCGATGCAATAATATAGCAATACCTATTTAATTGAGTCTCATCAAGCTACCAATGAATGCTGCATCGTTATAATGTGGTGAGTACTTAAACTGAGCATACATGGTGTTTAAAAAGTTTTATCAAGCTGTTTCATATAATCGTATTTTTTTTACGTTGTGCGATAGTGGGGATACAAACTGGGCACATAGAATGTACGAATAAAAAATATCAGAATAAGCTTGTTGGTGCGACTTTGCTTGACAATGGCGAGCTTTAGGTAAGTCTTCGGTGTTATGAACGAGAATCTTCTTGACAGACCCAGCGTTGTCAAAGGAATGTAAAATTCTCATACCGAGTGCGACGTTAATGCACGTAGCGCCTATAGTGCCGTTATTTGAACAGTGTCTTTTTTCATAGAAAATTTTCTCGCGGCATATTTCCGCATAACGATTCACTATAATTAGTGAAAATTATTGCTATGATGTTACATAAAACGTATTGGCCTGGGTTCGACGCATCATCTATTTTATGTTTGAATAAAATGTAGATACTTTTTTTTGCTCTGTTTGTAGAATTTGTCATGTTTGTAGAATACTTTTTAAGAAAACTCACCAGGTTATCTGTTTCTAGGTAATTATTCAAACAAAATTATGTGATGCTTGCACCGCAAACTAGCTTACAAGGCATAAACAATTTAAGATTTAATTATAATTGAAGCTGCTTGGCTCTTTTTGAGGGCTGTTATAAGCGAATCCGATGGACTAGAAAATTTAATAGTTTTTGAATTGCGGGCCGCTGACAGACGAAATTCGATTGGCAACCACACCAGTCACCTAGAAACTTGTGGGTGAACATGCGTGCCAAAATAAATGAGTTCAGAGGCAAGATCATATTTTTGTATTGAAAACTAACGCGTAGTAGTCAAACTTTTGTCCCTCGAAGGGAATTTATGGAAGATTGGTAAGGACGCTAGGCAAAAGGCCTCAAGCTGAAGCAGACTACGGGAAATAGAGTGTTGAAGAAAAATGCACTGCTGTAATTGAGGAGACTTCGCGCCTGGAGCCCAGTTGCCCGCCCGATCGGCCAAAACTTGCATTTCACAAGTGACGTGACTTAAAACCAACAGAAATACAAAAAGGTGGAAACTAAATACAAAATGGGTTCTTCATGAGTTGACTCTAGATTAGTTATCTCGCATGTGCGGTTTGCGAACTTTAATCAACGAAAAAGTCGTCTGAAACATATGGTCGCTATAGACAAGGCGTGCTTCAGTCTCTACCGGCCGCTGGAAAGGGACCAGGCTAGGGAATGGCGTTACCTTAAAAAAAAATCGAGTTTGGTGGCAATGCTGAGTAGGTTCAAACATACGGTGATGGCAGTACGGCATCAGAGACACTTGCTACTATGAGACATATTCCGAAAATGAAACAATAAATGCAGCTTGCTATCTTGAGTGTCTCAAGCAATTCATGAACCGTTGGCGCGGTAATTGAAAGCATGCAGTCTGCTTACTTGATGACGACCTCAGGCCAAATCTCAATTACTTCCTGGATTGAGCAAAAGGTCTAACATTGGCTTCAACTCCGCTATTCTCCTGATCTAAGTCTATAAGATTACAAGGTTCTCCCTCAAGGGCCTCTACAAAAGGGCAACTGGTGAGCAAGCAAGCGATTTATTTCAGGAAGTTGAAGTAGACAGAGAAACTATATATGAGAACGCGAATGGTAAATATATGACTGTCCCGAAACTGCTCGAGCACCGGCCAAAGTGTATAAATAGGTAAAGAAGGGTACCTTAAATATTAATAGGTAAACTATCTTTTAAATTAGCACGCTTGACAAGAATGTAATGATTCAAGTTACTCAATTGAGAAAAAAAAAAAGCAGTTCCTAAAACAAATTGCGTTTTCCAGGATAAATGCCGAACACAGACAACTTATTCTATGTAAATTGAAACAAGTTAAAGAATTACCATGACCCTTAGATTTCTACTGCGCTATGAGGAAAAATTTCCTTTCTATCTAAAATCTACGAGATTGCGGAACGATGTATCTTTGAACATCGGATTTGTTAGAGAATCATTCCGATATTCTACCGATAGCTATCGCTAGTAACGTTCGACTCTCTGGGTCTCTGACCTTTGTAAACAACTTTAAATAATTTGCATTTTGTTATAAATAAAAGCACGAAAACAGGGCTAAAGTTGAGGCTTGTTGTTTAACTAGAAACGTAAAATATATATATATATATATATATATAATAAGCTGGTGGTATTTTCAGTGAACGAATGTGAGATAGTTGATCAAATCGCTGTTACTTTGAGTACTTGAAAATCATAGATCCATATATTGAGTAGCGTTCCCGCTATTCGAGTAACCCAAAACACCATATTATCATGCTATATAGAGCGATATATGTTCTGAGAAAATAATTTATCCCAAAGTTTTTTTCCTTCTTTTTGTTTTCTAAATTGATGAACTAAACTAGTATTGAGCATAAACCTCAATTCAGTTGTCTTCGTCTGTAATGTGCCTTCGTTTAACTGCCAGTCATTGGCTCTGTAACATTATGTCAATGAAAATAAGTGGAAGAAAAATAATAGATATTGTTTTGCTTCTATAGTTTGTTCAACCCATAGCGCTTTCACAATAACTAATCAGAGGTAACCGACGTATTACATCCATAAATAAAATGACTTCATTTGTGTACATAAGCCCTTTCAGATCCAGACCAGAGGAAGGTAATACAATTTGAGCCTTTGTGCCGCGACTCTGTATGCAAGCTAATTATTCCGACGGTATAAAATCTTCTATAAAACCAAACAGACATTTTGTATTCTTAGTAAGCCAACAGCTAAATGGATTTTATAGGTGTTCCGGGGCTGATGAAGCTGAAACCCAGACGAAGTGGCAAAATCCAGCTGATAAAAATGTTCAACGATCAACGGTTCAGGACGGGCCATTTTTTTTTTTTCTTAACATCCGGGTTTCCTCCAGTAATATCTAAAAAAAGCAGAGTTAAATCTTCGCGTTTCCTCGCGACCTGTCATTTTGGAACAGGACTTGTGTACCGTTTTTCAAAAGGTACCGATTGTGTTGAAGTTTAAATTTGGATATCGCTCTAAACAAGACGAATATGTTCAAAAAGGCAACTACCATACGTATTAGGTACATCTTAGAAAGCTTTATTTCTAGAAATTGTCCTCTGCTAAAATATTGTAGCTTAAATTTTAAAATACTTTTACATACGTTAGCCGCCAAAGTGCATTGCTTAATCATGGTTATTTAGTAGGAGGCGCATCGTCATATCCCAGGCGATCGTAGCCAAATTCATTCAGACAGGTTTGTCAAATAGAAAACAAAGAACCTTTAGTCTCAAAAGGTCATTACAAAAAGTTACCTAGAAGAAGATACTCCTAATAACTCCATACAATGTGGCTTCAAACTTTTCAATCTATCGTCACATATAGAACCGTTTATGACAACAAGTAAAACGAATGAATCTAATCAGCTAAGTCTGGCCGAAGTTACCTATTGCTTAAATATAGTCCTGGCAGAAGAATCACGCATAAGGTAATTTATTACGGGCCCTTAGGCAAAGTACACCAGGTTAATTGTGATTGGACTTAGAGTGAACAGATAACTGCTTGATGTATAACATTGTTCCAGCCGGTTTTGGAACCTGGGCATCTACTATGTGGTCGAAGCTTTTGTGCAGAGGTTCGGGTTTGAAATAACGCATTTTAGTAAAACCTATTTTTGGTGAAAAAAAAAAAAGGTACAACCAGATTTTTCAAACTTGAATGTACATTAGCAAAGATATAATTACTTTCTATAGAATATTTTGATATCGATGCAAATTACTGAAGGTTGGAAAAGCTTGAGGTGTTGGAAGCCGTTTTGAAGTCCAAGCAAACGACGCGAGTTACTGCAACGGATTAGCCTTGGATTGGAGTAGAAATACAGTCGCACCGAATTGGATCGAAATTTGGATTCATTCTTGGTAGTCGTGAAAACAGGCAGCTGAGTGGAATTCGGTGAAGTGCACATGTATTGCTTCCACATTAAAACATTACAGGTTGTTTCATCTGAAGCCGCTCTCAAAATAGACGAAAAAAGCACCCAGAACAAAGTGGTCGTTTGTTGAGAGTCCTTGTTTGACCTGAAGTCTGCAGACACTAAGAGTTTACGGACACGTAGTCCTAGGAGGGTCCTTTTTTAGGATTTACAGGTGGCCTTAGTCCATTTACACGCGACGTTGGCGCAGCCTACTGATTCTATATCAACTCGTATACTTGACACGCTCCTGTTCATCTGATGAACTTGTCCTCCCCTAATTATTACTCTTCGCTACAAGTATTATGAAATGATTGGATAGACAAATCGTTGATTATGACATCAATCAGAGGCGCATTTTACCCCCGTTATTCATAGTATGTCTATCTAATCGCATAATAGCTATGTATGAAATACATATTAATTTATTTAGTAATTATTAATCACAACCAATTAAGCATTAATAAACAAAGTACGAAACCATTTTAGGTCTTCTGTTTAATGAGAGACTTCTGGTGATTTAAAACGAACGGGGCCATTAAAAACTGCTTTTGGCCTGCAAATTTTACGCCCGTTAGAGTTCCACGATACGGTCAATTGCCTTCATCTTAAAAGATTCGAGATAGTATA